>NC_074687.1:14897660-14987300 GCF_029448725.1 Salvelinus fontinalis | reverse complement strand
CAATCATGCTGCTGTGATGGCACACTGGTATTTCACCCAGTAGATATGGGAGTTTATCAAAATAGGGTTTGTTTTCGAATTCTTTGTGAATCTGTGTAATCTGAGGAAAATATGTGTCTCTTATATGGTTATACATTTGGCAGCAGGTTAGGAAGTGCAGCTCAGTTCCACCTCATTTTGTGGGCACTGTGCACATAGCCTGTCTTCTTTTGAGAGACAGATCTGCCTACGGTTGCCTTCCTCAGTAGCAAGGCTATGCTCACTGAGTCTGTACATAATTAAACCTTTCCTTAAATTTGGGTTAGTCATAGTGGTCAGGTATTCTGCCACTGTGTACTCTCTGTTTAGGGTCTCTCTCTCTCTCTCTCTCTCTCTCACACACACACACACACACACACACACACACACACACACACACACACACACACACACACACACACACACACACACACACACACACACACACACACACACACACACACACACACACACACACACACACACACACACACACAATCTCTCTCTCTCTCTCTCTCTCTCTCTCTCTCTCTCTCTCTCTCTCTCTCTCTCTATGTCTCTATGTCTCTCTGTCTCTCTCTCTTCCTTCTCTGTCACTCTGAAGTGTGTGTGCCTTTTGGGAAGGGGAAATTAACAAGGGTGAATTATGGAATTACAATCGCTGTTGATAATATGAGCACCACACACAACAATGGCTAGGAACAATGGATGTAAACACAACTGATGATGGAAAATACTACATTATCATCTACACTAGTTCCGTTGTAGTATTAGGGAAATATCATGTGGTATTTATCTGCACTATAGATATATTGGATTATAAGGGACAAAAACATTCCATGCAACGGAGTAAAGAATAGATGAATCACACTATGCAAATGATTAGTTAATATGCCATTACAATGCTTACGCCTAAGCATCTAAACATTTTGAAATGTCTTAGTCCAATCAATACATTGAATGAATAATTGTAACAATGAAGATCTAGATCACTATAAAACAAATTGTATCATTGGGAACAACTTTGTTACAGTAACAGTGTAATAGTAGCAGTGAACTGGAAGGTCGGAGGTTAGCACTATATAATATCTATCGGTAGCCAAGCTGTCTGAGCATCACCCCTGTATTCCGTGCTCTGTGCTGTCCAGGCCTCTACCGCATTTCATAGGAGAGGAGGAACAAGTCAATCCCTCACCCACCCACCCACCCAGCCAGCCACCCACCCGAACACCCACCCACCCACCCACTCAACCAACCAACCAACCAACCAACCAACCAACCAACCAACCAACCAACCACCCAGCCAGCCAGCCAGCCAGCCAGCCAGCCAGCCAGCCAGCCACACCCACCCTCCCACCCACCCACCCAGCCACTCAAGCCACTGACTAACTCACTCACCCAGCCACTCAGCCACCCACCCAGCCTGTCCTATCTGTCTGTACTATACTCCTTTACAGACATCAGTTCTCATATCCTGTTAATCTGAGCAAACAACATGGCAGATAGCAGCTTGAAAGGAAATGCCTACTCACCTAGTGACAGAGACAACCTGCTCTCTCTTTCTCTCTCTGCTATCTCTCTGCTATCTCTCTCTCCATATCTTTCTCTCGCTCACTTCCTCTGTCTCTGTCTCTCTCTTTCTCTCTGTATATACAGTAAATCTGTCTCTCTCTCTTTCTCTCTGTATCTACAGTAAATCTGTCTCTCTCTCTTTCTCTCTGTATATACAGTAAATCTCTATCTTTCTCTCCTTTCTTTCTCTTTCTGTCGCTCCCCTTTGTCTCTTTGTCTCACGCTTTGTCTCTCTCTCTCCCTGTATATACAGTAAATCTCTCTCTCTCTCCTACTCTCTCTATCTCTCTCGCTCTGTTCTGTGTGTTTGTCTCTGTCTATAATCAGTACAAACACACTGACACCTGTTCTATCCTGTCCACCACTGCCAGCAAGGTAAACTCAGCCTAATTGGCACCAGACAATATTAAGTTGAATTAATGAATTATTAACCCTAGCTACCTTATCTACAAATAGTAGGATACATTGTGTTTGAATAGTCTTTCTTGTCTTTTGTGTCATTGAGAATTGTGATAGCTTGCTACATTCAGATGGCTTACTTCTGCAATAATTAAGCTCAGTCATAGGTTTGGTAAATAGGATAATTGATAGGAGAATGAGTGAATGCAAATAGCAGAAATACCTGGATGGTGTAGACATTTCCCATTTGAGAACTACTTATTGTTTGACGACAATATCATGTGTATGGCATTCCACTGATGTTGTTCTGCATCTCTTTTTCTCCAGGCTCCACTGACGCGGTGACGTGTTCTCTCCATGGCATATCGCACCTTGTTACCACTGCAATTCACATCATCATGGGTACGTTCTCATGTTCTCCTGTATTATCCCATTTAAGATGTAGACATCACTACAATGCTATTGATAATAGAGCTGCTTCGTAACACAGAGACCTTGAGCAATGGAACAGGGATCTAATACAGCTCAAACATACACTGAGTGGATTAATATGTAAATGGTATGCATATTTACTTTACAATTCCACCAAGTTGTGTGTCTGCGTGCGTGTGCGATCCTCACATAAGGTATGGGTTTCAGTATTATATGGTGCTCCTTCGCCACAATAGAATGGTTGGTGAGGAACTAGTGGTTGGCACAATCTGGTCCTTAATTAGCTCCATTGCTGCAATTGTGGGATGTGGGAGGCCCTGAGCAGATCTGCTGGTATTGTCTTCTGACTACTAGATCTGGTTAACAGGCCCCCTGGAAGAATGAACAGTCCCTGGAGAACAAGGGGGAAGGGCTCTCATCTTGTCCCTCACACGTTCTCTGTTTTTTCTCACGGCGTAGATAGGGCTTTCTCACACTCGCTGAGTCTCTTGTGACAGACTCTTAACATAAATGTTAACAATTCTAGTAGCTGGCTTGAGCAGGTGTTATTTGGTTCTGGTGTTCGGAGATTAAAACCTTACCATACGTCCGTCCGTCCGTCCGTCCGTCCGTCCGTCCGTCCGTCCGTCCGTCCGTCTGTCTGTCTGTCTGTCTGTGGAGGAGGTTTGAAGTTCCTGGTAGTGAGTTGTCTGATCTGTTGTGTTGGCGGTGCTGTGTGAGCTTCTCCCGACTTAGCCTGATAGACAAGAGGATTGGGCTGTGAAGAGATAAGAGACAGTAGCAGGGTGTACTGGAAAACATGCCACACAAAAATAATTTGTAGATAAAATGCCCTCTTTTTGTGTACATTCAAACAATATGTATATTGCGTTAGCTGTATCCCTGTTATAAATGTAGTATAATGTATAGTAAAATCAGTTAGAAATGTTATGAAAAAAGAGGAAACGTTGCAGTAAATAGTTTTTGAATGTATTTTTTCTTACTTTGTTAGCCCAGAAAATCTGGGTGTGTAAGTGTTATTACATACAGCCGGGAAGAACTATTGGATATCAGAGCGACGTTAACTTACCAGCACTACGACCAGGAATAGGACTTTCCCGAAGCGGATCCTTTGTCCGCACCACCCAGGGCATTTGAACTGATTCCAGAGGCCGACCCAAAACAACGCCGCCGGAGGAGAGGGAGTCGGAGCGGTTTTCTAGTCAGACTTCGGAGGCGCGCACACCCCCCACCGCTTCCAAGTATATTACTCGCTAATGTCCATCCCTAGATATCAAAGTTGACGAAATCAGGGCAAGGGTTGCTTTCCAGAGAGACATCAGGGATTGTAACATACTCGGTTTCACGGAAACATGACTCTCTGGGGATATGCTGTCGGAGTCGGTACAGCCACCTGAATTCTCAGTTCATCGCACCGACAGCAATAAATGTCTCTATGGGAAGAAGAAGGGCGGGGGTGTATGTTTCATGATTAACGACTCATCGTGTATTTGTAACAACATACAGGTACTCAAGTCCTTTTGTTCACCTGACCTAGAATTCCTCACAATCAAATGCCGACCGTATTATTTACAAAGAGAATTCTCTTCAGTTATTGTCACAGCCATGTATATCAAATCAAATCAAATTGTATTTCTCACGTGCCAAATAAAACAGGTATGCCTTACAGTGAAATGCTTATTTACAAGCCCTAACAAACAATGCAGTTAGAAAAAAAAAATATATATAAAATACCTTACAAAAAAGAAAATAAATAAATACAAGTAACAAATAATTAAAGAGCAGCAGTAAAATAACAATAGCGAGGCTATATACAGGGGGTACCGGTACAGAGTCAATGTGCGGGGGCACCGGTTAGTTCAGGTAATTGAGGTAATATCTACATGCACAGTTGAAGTCGGAAGTTTACATACACTTAGGTAGGAGTCATTAAAACTTGTTTTTCAACCACTCCACACATTTCTTGTTAACAAACTAGTTTTGGCAAGTCTTTTAGGACATCTACTTTGTGCATGACACAAGTAATTTTTCCAACAATTGTTTACAGACAGATTATTTCACTGTATTACAATTCCAGTGGGTCAGAAGTTTACATACACTAAGTTGAATGTGCCTTATAACAGCTTGCAAGATTCCAGAAAATGTTGTCATGGCTTTAGAAGCTTCTGATAGGCTAAATTACATAATTTGAGTCAATTGGAGGTGTACCTGTGGATGTATTTCAAGGCCTACCTTCAAACTCTTTGCCTCTTTGCTTGACATCATGGGGGAAAAAAAGGTTTGGTTCACCCTTGGGAGAATTTTCCAAATGCCTGAAGGTACCACGTTCATCTGTACAAACAATAGTACCAAGTATAAACACCATGGGACCATGCAGCCATCATACCGCTCAGGAAAGAGACGCGTTCTGTATCCTAGAGATGAACGTACTTTGGTGCGAAAAGTGCAAATCAATCCCAGAACAACAGCAAAGGACCTTGTGAAGATGCTGGAGGAAACAGGTACAAATGTATCTATATACACAGTAAAACGAGTCCTATATCGACATAACCTGAAAGGCCGCTCAGCAAGGAAGAAGCCACTACTCCAAAACCGCCATAAAAAAAACAGACTACGGTTTGCAACTGCACATGGGGACAAAGATCGTACTTTTTGGAGAAATGTCCTCTGGTCTATTGAAACAAAAATAGAACTGTTTGGCCATAATGACCATCGTTATGTTTGGAGGATAAAGGGGGACGCTTGCAAGCCAAAGAACACCATCCCAACCGTCAAGCAGCATCGTGTTGTGGGGGTGCTTTGCTGCAGGAGGGACTGGTACACTTCACAAAATAGATGGCATCATGAGGAAAGAAAGTGATGTGGATATATTGAAGCAACATCTCAAGACATCAGTCAGGAAGTTAAAGCTTGGTCACAAATGGGTATTCCAAAAGGACAATGACCCCAAGAATACTTCCAAAGTTGTGGCAAAATGGCTTAAGGACAACAAAGTCAAGGCACTGGAGTGGCCATCACAAAGCCCTGACCTCAATCCCATAGAAAATGTGTGGGCAGACCTGAAAAAAGCATGTGCGAGCAAGGAGGCCTATAACCTGACTCAGTTACACCAGCTCTGTCAGGAGGAATGGGCCAAAAGCTTGTAGAAGGCTACCCAAAATGTTTGACCCAAGTGAACCAATTTAAAGGCAATGCTACCAAATACTAATTGAGTGTATGTAAACTTCTGAACCACTGGGAATGTGATGAAAGAAATAAAAGCTGAAATAAAGAATTCACTCTACAATTATTCAGACATGTCACATTCTTAAAATAAAGTGGTGATCCTAACTGACCTAAGACAGGGAATTTTTACTAGGATTAATTGTCAGGAATTGTGAAAAACTGAGTTTAAATGTATTTGGCTAAGGTGTATGCAAGCTTCCGACTTCAACTCTAGGTAGAGTTATTAAAGTGACTGTTGCATAGATAATAACAGAGCATATCAGCAGTGTAAAAGAGGAGGGGTGGGGGCAATGCAAATAGTCTGGGTAGCCATTTGATTAGATGTTTGGGAGTCTTATGGCTTGGGGGTAGAAGCTGTTTAGAAGTCTCTTGGACCTAGACTTAGTGCTCCGGTACCGCTTGCCATGCGGTAGCAGAGAGAACATTCTATGACTAGGGTGGCTGGAGTCTTTGGCAATTTTTAGGGCCTTCCTCTGACACCGCCTGGTATAGAGGTCCTGGATGGCAGGAAGTGCTTGGCCGATGTACTTGCCATACACACTACCCTCTGTAGTGCCTTGCAGTTGGAGGCCGAGCAGTTGGCATACCAGGCAGTGGTGCAACCAGTCAGGATGCTCTCGATGATGCAGCTGTAGATCCTTTTGAGGATCTGAGGACCCATGTCAAATATTTTCAGTCTCCTGAGGCGGAATAGGTTTTGTCGTGCCCTCTTCACGACTGTCTTGGTGTGCTTGGACCATGTTAGTTTGTTGGTGATGTGGACACCAAGAAACTTGAAGCTCTCAACCTGCTCTATTACAGTCCCGTCGATGAGAATGGGGGCGTCTTCGGTCCTCCTTGTCCTGTAGTCCACAATCATATACATTTTGTCTTGATCACATTGAGGGAGAGGTTTCTGTCCTGGCACCACATGGCCAGGTCTCTGACCTCCTCCCTATAGGATGTCTCGTCGTTGTCGGTGATCAGGCCTACCACTGTTGTGTCATCGGCAAACTTAATGATGGTGTTGGAGTTGTGCTTGGCCGAGCAGTCATGAGTGAACAGGAGGGGACTGAGCACGCACCCCTGAGATTCCCCCGTGTTGAGGATCAGCGTGGTGGATGTGTTGTTACCTACCCTTACCACCTGGGGGCGGCCCGTCAGGAAGTCCAGGATACAGTTGCAGAGGGAGGTGTTTAGTCCCAGGGTCCTTAGCTTAGTGATGAGCTTTGAGGGTGTGTTGAACGCTGAGCTGTAGTCAATGAATAGCATTCTCACATGGGTGTCCTTTTTGTCTAGGTGGGAAAGGGCAGTGTGGAGTGCAATAGAGATTGCATCACCTTTGGATCTGTTAGGGTGGTATGCAAATTGGAGTGGGTCTCGGGTTTCTGGGATAATGGTGTTGATGTGAGCCATGACCAGCCTTTCAAAGCACTCCATGGCTACGGACGTTAGTGCTACTGGTCGGTAGTCATTTAGGCAGGTTACCTTAGTGTTCTTGGGGACAGGGACTATGGTGATCTGCTTGAAACATGTTGGTATTACAGACTCAGACAGGGGGAGGTTGAAAATGTCAGTGAAGACACGTGCCAGTTGGTCAGCGCGTGTTCGGGGTAAACGTCCTGGTAATCCATCTGGTCCTGTGGCCTTGTGAATGTTGACCTATTTAAAGGTCTTATTCACATTGGCTACGGAGAGCGTGATCACACAGTCATCTGGAACAGCTGATGCTCTCATGCATGTTTCAGTGTTACTTGCCTCGAAGCGAGCTTTGAAGTAATTTAGCTCATCTGGTATGCTCGTGTCACTGTGCAGCTCTTGGACTGGGCTTCCCGTTGTAGTCTGTAATAATTTGCAAGCCCTGTCACATCCAACGAGCGATACCACGACAGCCCTCAAGGAACTTCACTGAACTTTACTGGACTTTATGCAAACTGGAAAACATACATCCTGAGGCTGCATTTATTGTAGCTGGGGATTTTAACCTTTCTAGGACACACGTTCTCCTAGCAGAACCCCTCGACAACATTCCACTGAAAAGGCAGCGCGGGGAAATTCAAAAATACTTTTTTGAAATATGTAACTTTCACACATGAACCTCTCTTGTGTACGTGAGACGTTAGCGTCCCACCCCACCAACAGCCAGTGAAACTGCTGGGCGCCAAATTCAAATACAGAAATACTCATTATAAAAATTCAGAAAACAAAACATATTTTACATAGGTTTAAAGATGAACTTCTTGTGAATCCAACCACGGTGTCAGATTTAAAAAATGCTTTACGGCAAAAGCATACCTTACGATTATTTGAGAACATAGCCCAGCAGACAAATCTTTACAAACAGTAACCAGCCAAGTAGAAGAGTTACACAATTCAGAAATAGAGATAAAATTAATCCCTTACCTTTGATGATCTTCATATGGTTGCACTCAGCAGACATTAATTTACTCAATACATGTTCCTTTTGTTTGATGAAGTCTCTTTATATCCAAAAACCTCAGATTTGTTCGCAAGTTTTCTTCAGTAATCCACAGGCTCAAACGCAGTCAAAACAGGGAGACAAAAAAATCCAAATTGTATCCGTAAAGTTCATAGAAACATGTCAAATGATGTTTATATTCAATCCTCAGATTGTTTTTAGCCTAAATAATTGATAATATTTTAACCGGACAATAACGTTGTCAATATAAAAGGTAAACAAGAAAGGCACTCTCTCGGTCGTGCGCATGAAAAAGCTCTGTGACACTTTAGGGTCCACTCATTCAGACTGCTCTTACTTCCTCATTTTTCGGAATACAAGCCTGAAACAATTTCTAAAGACTGTTGACATCTAGTGGAAGGCATAGGAATTGCAATTTGAGTCCTAAGTCAATGGATACTGTAATGCCATTGAATAGAAAACTACAAAACCCCCCCAAAAAACTACTTCCCGAATGGATTTTCTCAGGTTTTCGCCTGCCAAATCAGTTCTGTTATACTCACAGACACTATTTTAACAGTTTTGGAAACTTTAGAGTGGTTTCTATCCACATCTACCAGTTATATGCATATCATATCTTCTGGGCCTGAGAAGCAGGCAGTTTAATTTGGGCATGCTTTTCATCCAAAATTCTGAATGCTGCCCCCTACCCTAGAGAAGTAAACAAGTCCAATACAGCAAATGAAAGATAAGCATTTTGTTAATCTACCCATCGTGTCCGATTTAAAAAATGCTTTACAGTGAAAACACAACATATGATTATGTTAGATCACCGCCAAGTCCAAAAAACACAGCCATTTTCCCAACCAAAGATAGGAGTCACAAAAAGCAGAAATAGAGATAAAATGAATCACTAACCTTTGATGATCTTCATCAGATGACACTTATAGGACATCATGTTACACAATACATGTATGTTTTGTTCGATAATGTGCATATTTATACCCAAAAATCTCAGTTTACATTGGCGCCATGTTCAGAAATACCTCCAAAATATCCGTTGAAATTGCAGAGAGCCACATCAAATAACAGAAATACTCATCATAAACTTTGATGAAAGATACATGTTTTACATAGAATTAAAGATACACTTGTTATTAATGCAACCGCTGTGTCAGATTTCAAAAAAACTTTACGGAAAAAGCAAACCATGCAATAATCTGAGACGGCGCTCAGATAGAAACAAAATTTCTCCGCCATGTTGGAGTCAACAGAAATACGAAATTACATTATAAATATTCCCTTACCTTTGATGATCTTCATCAGAATGCACTCCCAGGAATACTAGTTCCACAATAATTTGTTGTTTTGTTCGATAATGTCCATTATTTATGTCCAAGTAGCTACTTTTGTTAGCACGTTGTTTAGTACACATATCCCGCTTGTGCAGGTCCAGGCGAACGTCGGACGAAAACTTCAAAAAGTTATATTACAGGTCGTAGAAACATTTCAAACTAAGTATAGAATCAATCTTTAGGATGTTGTTATCATACATATTCAATAACGTTCCAACCGGAGAATTCCTTTGTGTCTATAGAAGTAATGGAGCGCAAGTCGATATCATGTGGAATGCGCATGACCAGGACCTGTGTCTCTGCCAGACCACTGACTCATTCCCCTCTTATTCAGCTCCATATCACAGTAGAAGCTTCATTCAAGGTTCTACAGACTGTTGACATCTAGTGGAAGCCGTAGGAAGTGCAAACAGATCCATATCCCACTGGGAATTCAATAGGCGATGAGTTGAAAATCGACCAACCTCAGATATCCCACTTCCTGTTTGGATTTTTCTCAGGTTTTTGCCTGCCATATGAGTTCTGTTATACTCACAGACATCATTCAAACAGTTTTAGAATCTTCAGAGTATTTTATATCCAATAGTAATAATAATATGCATATATTAGCATCTGAGACAGAGTAGGAGGCAGTTCACTCTGAGCACGCTATTCATCCATGTAACGGTCCTGACCTGTTTTATGTTGTTTTTGTATGTGTTTTAGGTCAGGGCATGTGTTTTGGGTGGGCAGTCTATGTTATCTGTTTCTATGTTGGTTTTGGTTGCCTGGTATGGCTCTTAATTAGAGGCAGGTGTTTTGCGTTCTCCTCTAATTAAGAGTCATATTTAGGTAGGGTGTCTCTCTGTTTGTATATGAGGTTGTTATTTTCATTGGGGTTTTCCACAGTCTGGATTTATTTTTCCAGTTTTGGACTTTATTCAAGTCGGAGTTTTACGCCAATGTTTTTGACGTTACCAGTTGTTATTCTGGTTGGACATTAAAAAGTGGTTTACCCCATTGCCTTTGCTCTCTGCGCCTGACTCCTTACTCTTGTCCTCATTGAGTGTACAGAATCACCCACCATTCCAGAGCCAAGCAGCGGAGTAAATGGAGTAAGGGACAGGAAAAGAAGGAGCAATGGACATGGGACGATGTATTGGACGGAAAGGGTTGCTACACTTGGGAGGAGATCCTGGCTGGTAGGGATCGCCTCCCATGGGAACAGCTGGAGGCACTGAGGAGAGCAGAGGCTACCGGAGAGAGGAACCGGAGCTATGAGGGAACGCGTCTGGCACGGAAGCCCAAAAAGCCCGTAAGTAACTCCCAAAAATTTCTTGGGGGGGGCTAGGAGGTAGTGGGCCAAGGGCAGGTAGGAGACCTGCGCCCACTTCCCAGGCTTACCGTGGAGAGCGGGAGTACGGGCAGGCGCCGTGTTACGCAGTAGAGCGCACGGTGTCTCCTGTACGAGTGCATAGCCCAGTGCGGGTTATTCCACCTCCCCGCACTGGTAGGGCTAGATTGGGTATTGAGACAGGTGTCATGATGCCGGCTCAACGCGTCTGGTCTCCAGTGCGTCTCCTCGGGCCAGCATACATGGCACCGGCCTTACGCATGGTTTCCCCGGTTCGCCTACATAGGCCGGTGCGGGTTATTCCACCTCCCCGCACTGGTCGGGCGACCGGGAGCATTCAACCAGGTAAGGTTGGGCAGGCTCAATGCTCAAGAGTGCCAGTACGCCTCCACGGTCCGGTATTTCCGGCGCCACCTCCCCGCCCCAGCCTAGTACCTACAGTGCCTACACTACGCACTAGGCTATCAGTGCGTCTCCTGAGCCCAGTTCCTCCTCCACGCACTCTCTCTGTAGTGCGTGTATCCAGTTCGGTGCCTCCAGTTCCGGCACCACGCACAAAGCCTCCTGTGCGTCTCCAGAGCCCTGAACAGACTGTATATTCTCCCCCTACTAATCCTGATGTGCTTGTCCTCAGCCCGGTGTCACCAGTGCCGGTACCTCGCATCAGGTATAGAGTGGGCTTTGAGAATACAGTGTGCCCTGTCCCTGCTCCCCGCACTAGTAGGAAGGTGCTTATCCTTAGCCCGGTGCCTCCAGTTCCGGCACCACGCACCAGGTCTACAGTGCGCCGTATCCGGCCAGAGCCATCCGTCTCCCCAGCGCCATCTGAGCCATCCGTCTCCCCAGCGCCATCTGAGCCATCCGTCTCCCCAGCGCCGTCTGAGCCATCCGTCTGCCATGAGCCTGCAAAGCCACCCGTCTGCCATGAGCCTGCAAAGCCGCCCGTCTGCCATGAGCCTACAGAGCCGCCCGCCAGACAGGAGCCGCTAGAGCCGCCCGCCAGACAGGAGCCGCTAGAGCCGCCCGCCAGACAGGATCTGCCAGAGCCGCCCGCCAGACAGGATCTGCCAGAGCCGCCAACCAGACAGGATCTGCCAGAGCCGCCAACCAGACAGGATCTGCCAGAGCCGCCAACCAGACAGGATCTGCCAGAGCCGCCAACCAGACAGGATCTGCCAGAGCCGCCAACCAGACAGGATCTGCCAGAGCCGCCAGCGAGCCATGAGCTGCCAGAGCCGCCAGCGAGCCATGAGCTGCCAGAGCCGTCAGAGAGCCATGAGCGTCGAGAGCCGTCAGCCTGCCATGAGCGTCGAGAGCCGTCAGCCTGCCATGAGCGTCGAGAGCCGTCAGCCTGCCATGAGCGTCGAGAGCCGTCAGCCTGCATAGACCTGCCAGAGTCCCTCAGCCAGGATCTGCCAGAGTATATCAGCCGGGACCTGCCCCTTGTCCCGGTGTTGCCCCTTGTCCCGGTGTTGCCCCTTGTCCCGGTGCTGCCCCTTGTCCCGGTGCTGCCCCTTGTCCCGGTGCTGCCCCTTGTCCCGGTGCTGGTCTTTATCCTGGTGCTGCCCCTTATCCTGGTGCTGCCCCTTGTCCCGGTGCTGCCCCTTGTCCCGGTGCTGCCCCTTGTCCCGGTGCTGCCCCTTGTCCCGGTGCTGCCCCTTCTCCTGGTGCTGGCCGTTTATTTAGGGGATGTGAGTTTTAGGGTGGTCATTGGGAGGGGTAGACAGAAGCGTTGGGTGACTATGGTGGTGTGGGGACAGCGTCCAGAGCCGGAGCCACCACCGTGGTCAACTGCCCACCCAGACCCTCCCCTGGACTTTGTGCTGGTGCGCCCGGCGTTCGCACCTTGAGGGGGGGGGGTTCTGTAACGGTCCTGACCTGTTTTATGCTGTTTTTGTATGTGTTTTAGGTCAGGGCATGTGTTTTGGGTGGGCAGTCTATGTTATCTGTTTCTATGTTGGTTTTGGTTGCCTGGTATGGCTCTTAATTAGAGGCAGGTGTTTTGCGTTCTCCTCTAATTAAGAGTCATATTTAGGTAGGGTGTCTCTCTGTTTGTAAATGAGGTTGTTATTTTCATTGGGGTTTTCCACAGTCTGGATTTATTTTTCCAGTTTTGGACTTTATTCAAGTCGGAGTTTTACGCCAATGTTTTTGACGTTACCAGTTGTTATTCTGGTTGGACATTAAAAAGTGGTTTACCCCATTACCTTTGCTCTCTGCGCCTGACTCCTTACTCTTGTCCTCATTGAGTGTAACAATCCAAAGTGAAAATGCTGCCCCCTATCCCTAAAAAGTTAACAAAGCCAATTTGAGGAAAAGGCTACCTAAATTCTATCAGCATATCGACTGTAGCACTCGCGCTGGAAAAACACTGGGCCATTGTTGCTATAAAAACACTGGAACATTGTTACTGTAACTCCTATAGGAAGAAACTCAAACAGGAGTTTTCAATGCTGGTCTGACCAATCAGAATCCACGATTGTTTTGACCACACTGACTGGAATATGTTCCGGGTAGCCTCAGAGAATAATATCTACGTATACGCTGATTCGGTGAGTGAGTTTTTAAGGAAGTGTATAGGAGATGTTGTATCCACTGTCTATTAAAACCTACCCGAACTAGAAACCGTCGATTGAAGGCAGCATTCGCGCAAAACTGAAAGCGCGTACCATTGCATTTAACCATGGCAAGACGACTGGGAATATTGCAGAATACAAAAAGAGTAATCATTCCCTCCGCAAGGCAATCAAACAAGCAAAATGTCAGTATTGAGACAAAGTGCAGTCGCAATTCAACGGCTCAGATGTGAGACGGATGTGGCAGGGTCAAAAAGAAAACCAGCCACGTCGCGGACACCGACGTCTTGCTTCCAGGACTGTGGACTCTCTCCTTCTCCGTGGCCGACGTGAGTAAGACAATTAAACGTGTTAACCCTCCAAAGGCAGCCGGGCCAGACGGCATTCCGAGCCGCGTCCTCAGAGCATGCGTAGACCATCTGGCTGGTGTGTTTACGGACATATTCAATCCCTCCCTATCCCAGTCTGCTGTCCCCACATGCTTCAAAATGGCCACCATTGTTCCTGTACCCAAGAATGCAAAGGTAACTGAACTAAATGACTATTGCTCTGTAGCACTCACTTCTGTCATCATGAAGTGCTTTGAGAGACTAGTCAAGGATCATATCACCTCCACCTTACATGTCACCCTAGACCCTTTCAATTTGCTTACCGCCCCAATAGGTCCACAGACGATGCAATTGCCATCACATTGCACACTGCCCTATCCCATCTGGACAAGAGGAATACCTATGTAAGAATGATGTTCATTGACTATAGCTCAGCATTCAACACCTTAGTACCCTACAAGCTCATCATTAAGCTTGAGGCCCTGGGTCTCAACCCCGCCCTGTGCAATTGGGTCCTGGACTTCCTGACGGGCCACCCCCAGGTGGTGAAGGTAGGAAACACTGGGGCCCCACAAGGGTGCATGCAAAGCCCCCTCCTGTACTCCCTGTTCACCCATGACTGCGTGGCCATGCACGCCTCCAACTCAATCATCAAGTTTGCAGACGACACAACAGTAGTAGGCTTGATTACCAACAACGACGCAACAGCTTACAGGGAGGAGGTGAGAGCCCTCGGAGTGTGGTGTCAGGAAAATAATAATAAAACAAAGGAGTTCAGGAAACAGCAGAGGGAGCACATCGACGGGACAGCAGTGGAGAAGGTGGAACGTTTTAAGTTCCTCGGCGTACATATCACCGACACACTGAAATGGTCCACCCACACAGACAGTGTGGTGAAGAAGGCGCAACAGCGTCTCTTCAACCTCAGGAGGCTGAAGAAATGTGTCTTATCACCTAAACTTTTACAGATGCACAATTGAGAGCATCCTGTCGGGCTGTATCACCACCTGGTACGGCAACTGCACTGCCCACAACAGCAGGGCTCTCCAGAGGGTGGTGCGGTCTGCACAACGCATTACCGGGGGCGAACTACCTGCCCTCCAGGACACCTACATCACCCGATGTCACAGGAAGGCCAAAAAGATCATCAAGGACAACAACCACCCGAGCCATTGCCTGTTCACCCTATTATCATCCAGAAGGCGAGGTCAGTACAGGTGCATCAAAGCTGGGACTGAGAGACTGAAAAACAGCTTCTATCTCAAGGCCATCAGGCTGTTAAACAGCCATCACTAGCACAGAGAGGCTGCTGCCTACATACAGACTTGAAATCTTTGGCCAGTTTAATAAATGGAACATTAGTCACTTTAATAATGTCACTTTAATAATGTTTACATATCTTGCATTACTCAACTCATATGTATATACTCTCTTCTATACTATATATAGCTTCTTAGCCTATGCCTCTCTGACATTGCTCATCCATATGTTTATACATATTCTTATTCCATTCCTTACTTAGATTGTGTGTATTAGGTAGTTGTTGTGGAATTGTTAGATATTACTTGTTAGATATTGCTGCGCTGTTGGAACTAGAAGCACAAGCATTTCGCTACACTCGCAATAACATCTGCTAAACATGTGTATGTGACCAATACAATTTGATTTGATGCAGAACATTTTGTGTACAGTACAAAGTGTAATCCTATTGAAACAATCACGCATGCTACAATAGACTTCTATTATTAAACAAACGTTGACCTCAACTACACGAGATAACCCTACTCTTCATTAAATCCTCTCTGTCTTACATTCTAGGCCATATGGTGCTGTAATCCATAGCTCTAACACTGAACTAGGAGGGACTTCTAGCAACAGCAATAGAACATGCAGTTCAGTCAGTCCAGTTCTGTTAGCGATTATGGTGATAGATGATTGGAATTGTGTTCAGGTTCTTCTACACAGAATAGCATTCACACTTTATTCTGAATAAACAATATGGAGGAGAATCAGATAATTAAATGATGAACAAATTGCCTCCCTGTCTAAGCATCTTATTCAGAAAATGCAAACAAACAACATTTCTGAAGTTTTGACATGTCTGAATCTCATTTTGACATGTCTGAATTTCAAATCTCACCTGATTAGAAACAGGGCAACAGTAAACATGTTGTCCCACACTAATGATGCAGCACCCCCCCTTGGGCCAATGAGTGACAACAATTCAAGCTCAAACGAGACAGGATATATGCTTGATCAAAGTTTTGAATTTTAGTTTGGCCTATCAGTGTAATTTTGTAACTGCCGGATCTATATGGCAAGATGCATCATTCACCAAGTTTAATCAAAATCGGGCCAGTGGTGTCTGAGATATTGCGTGTGACTAACATATGTAGAGTTGATTACTATAGCGCCCCCCTTGGGCCAATCAATGTAATTTTGTAAATGCTGGCTCTCTATGGCAAGACGCATCATTCACCCTAGTTTTGTCAAAATCAGTCCAGGTGTGTCGGAGATATCATGTGGGTTAGCTAGACTCATGTCCCTTAGCATGTGACCGTTATAGCACCACCGTGTGGTCGATATGAATGTTCTTGCATATGTGAGTCTTGACAGTGTTTGCAACATGTGTACCAAATTGTGTTTTAATACAAATATCCTTTACTGACTTATATGCACTTATGTTCCAGACCACATCCACGTGAATGTTTATTGGTCAATAAACATTGTTGTTTTAGTTACTAGTCTGGATAATATTGCGCTGAGAGATGTCCATAGATGTCACATATCAAGTTTCATGTAGATCGGTCATTCGGTGCTAGAACAGTAGCGTTTTTCACAAAATACTAAATGGCGGAAAATCCATCATGGCGGACCTCATGGATCCCTGAGGCGAATTTCTTCCTTGTGAGGAGAGGAACCTATGTAACAAATTTTATGACTTTCGGTCAAATTTAGCATTTTTTATTTCTTGTTATAGTGCCACCATCTGGCCAATCAGTGTAATGTTGTAAATGCCGGCTCTCTATGGCAAGAGGCATCATTCACCTAAGTTTCATCAAAATCGGACCAGAGCTGTCTGAGATATCAAATCAAATCAAATGTTATTAGTCACATGCGCCAAATACAACAGCTGTAGACCTTACAGTGAAATGCTTACTTACAAGCCCCTAACCAACAATGCAGTAAAAAATATGAATAAGAATAAGAAATAAAAGTAACAAGTAGTTAAAGAGCAGCAGTAAAATAACAATAGCGAGACTATATACAGAGGGTACCGGTACAGAGTCAATGTGTGGGGGCACCGGTTAGTCGAGGTAAATGAGGTAATATGTACATATAGGTAGAGTTATTAAAGTGACTATGCATAGATAATAACAGAGAGTAGCAGCGGTGTAAAAGAGGGGGGGGGGGGGGGGGAATGCAAATAGTCTGGGTAGCCATTTGATTAGATGTTCATTGCGTGTGACTAAGGAACGTATGAACGAATGCACGGATGAGAACAGATGCACAGATCCACAATCCCCTCCCCGATTTCATCGTGGATGACAATTAACTGACAGACAAAGTGTTTGGGTTATAAGCAAAATAATGTAAACAAGAACACAGAACACTTGATACGAACAGGGAATGGCGATGCTTATTTACGACGGGCCGATATAGGGCTTGTTGGTTCTCTAATTAAGTAATATTTATGCATGTGAATAAGGCCAACTGGCAGGATGTTTTAGACCTTCATGAATATTCATGAGTTATGAGGTCAGGAGCCATATATCATATGGGCGAGACAGAAAGAGATCAGGAATTTTGTTTAGTCCAATAGGATGGGACCTGTGTCTGTACCATCAGAAGCCTATATTGCCACAAGAGAAATGGCAATGACCATGGCATAGTAATTGCCCATTTTGATGCTGGACTAAATGTAGGCCTACAACTGAAGTGAAAGAATGCCATACACGTAGTAGTTACATCTCAATCTCTGACAGAGAACCCGTCACCGAGTAGAAGCATGTCATTCAAGCTGCAGCACCAGGATGCCAACTTCATACAGTACATTCATCGATATCTGTCCTATCTATTCTTCTTCTCTCTTCCCTCTCTTTGTCTCCTGTCTGTGTTACTATAGGTTGTAGATGTGTGTAGTTTCAGTTCTCTGGGTCGCTCCCTGCATTTCGGCTTCTCTGCAATGTATGGTTTTGTCTGGCGGACGCTGGCCCTGGCGGAAAGGCATCGATGGATGCCACCTGGGCAGAAACGGGAGTTCGCTGTGATCAAAAAGCTAGCAAACCTCAAGTAAGTCTCTCTCTAGAACACTAAAACTCAACTCTGAACCTCGAAGCCAGTTCCACTGCATTTTTCATTGTTCCCCTCTAATCAGGGACTGATTTAGACCTGGGAGATCAGGTGGGTGCAATTCACTATTAGGTAGAACAGATAACCAGCAGGCTCTGGACCTCGTAGGGTAAGAGTTGAATACCCCTGCTATAGAGAGTCACAGACACACAGACAGACAGACAGACAGACAGACAGACAGACAGACAGACAGACAGACAGACAGACAGACAGACACACACACACATACACACACACACACACTCTCTCACACACACACACACACACACACACACACACACACACACACACACACACACACACACACACACACACACACACACACACACACACACACACACACACACACACACACACACACAATACCCGTAAATTCTGGACTAAGCCTCCAGGGAAAGAGACTTGCCTGCCTTCTCTCAAGCTAGGGTTTCCTTTTGAATAGTCTCTTCATCATACATGAATCTGTCTCTAGAGAACCATCCCTCCTCTTCTCCAATCCAGACATCTAAAGCCTACTCTCTTCATCTTCCTCTCCCTCTCTATCTTGGTATGTCTGATTACAGGCCTGAAGACTGTGAATTGTCCTATCTTCCTGTGAAGAAAGTCCAGACTGAAACGCTGGATCTAGTAAAGTAAGTGGCAGAAGTCTGTCTGATTATAAAATCTGTAGTCCAAGTTTGATAGTAATTACCTGTGTGAATTTGATTTGAAACAGGCCTCTGTAGGCTTAATTGATCGTTGGAAGGAAACCAAAATGCCTTCTATGTAGAAGATCAACCGACTAAATATGTGGGGGGAGAATCTCACTAAGAAAGACAAAAGACAAAATGATGCATCTGAAAATATATATATATTTTTTAGAAATGAGTCCTTGAAAGACGACAACGACATAGGTGAGTTTGTCATGTATGATGTTTTATCAATGTGAACTTTTCTATATCTTGTCTTTTATAGTGTGGCACTGTCCATCACTGAAACCCCGTCTTCTCTAGAAGAGCAAGAGTTGTGGATGACCAACCAGGGTCTGTTCCTCAATGTCAGCATCATGGCCGTCCCCTGTCTCTGCTCCATGGCCCCCAGGGGCCTGGCCCCTAACACCAGGTATGTGGGTCTCTCTTAACACAATCACCTCCTGCATATGCGAGTACAATACATGCATACAAACCTGAATCCATGCCTGCATGTGCGTGAGTGCATGCGAGCCTACATCTGTGCCTAGTAATGTATATATGCGAGTGGTTGACTCAGCATTGAGAAATGTGCATGAACTACGTCCTGGATCAGTGATAATGGCATGGGGTTACCGAGCTGCCATGCCGTGCCGTGTTATGCAGGGAAGGCCTGCCCACTCCAAGACCTCTCCATCACGGGTTGACAACTCCATGGTGTCCCCCTCCCAGAGAACAAAGCACCTTGACGTGACCCTGGGCAACACCCTATCGTTCTCTGCAAAAATCAAAGCAGTGACTCGCTTCTGCAGGTTCATGCTCTACAACATCCGTAGGGTACAACCCTAACTCACACAGGAAGCGGCGCAGATCCTAATCCAGGCACTTGTCATCCCGTCTGGACTACTGCAACTCGCTGTTGGCTGGGCTTCCTGCTTGTGTCATCAAACCCCTGCAACTTATCCAGAACGCTGCAGCTTGTCTGGTGTTCAACCTTCCCAAGCCCAGCCTCCATGCCCGGCCAGTTATCCCCCAGGTAGGGTGAGGAGGCCACTCCTGGTGAGGGGTCGGTACCATACATGGGACATACTAGCCAGTTCCAGGTAATCCAATGAGATTGGGATCAGAGTTTGGATCAGACTACCGAGGTCAAAGGCTTCTAACTGGACTACTGAGCACATAACGACTCCGATTTAAGGGAGTGACAGAACCTAATTAAAGAGAATGGCAAAGCTTATTAAAGGGAGTGTCAGAGAGGGAGGACTTAAAGACAAGAGCATATGTGGGCACTGCAGGACCAGGCCTCCTAGGTTGCTCAGTCTGTGTCCCAAATGGCATCCTATTCCCTATATAGTGCACTACTATATAGTGATTTATATGGGGAATAGGGTTTCATTTTGGACACAGCCCCAGTGTGAATCTGGCCACAGTAATGATATAGCATGTAGTAGAGCAACAGGCCTCACACAGTGCAGTGGAACCACACTGCGTATTATAGCATCATCAACCTTAACTACACAAGACAGGAACAGTAGGAGTATTTGTAAATATAGCATGGTTGATGTAGACACATTTACAATAAACACATCATGTCGTGCTAATGAAGTTGGAACTAATGTATACTGCTGTCTGTTCTGTTGCTGACATTATCTATTCGTCATCATGGTGACAAATCACGAAAAATATCTGATGTGTTGCTTAATCAACCTGCTTGGATTGAAATGGCCACAGTGATGTAGTATACTGTACATATGAACCGATTTCTCTCTCTCTCTCCCCCCCCCCCCTCTGTGTGTCTGTGTGTGTGTGTGTGTGTGTGTGTGACTGTGTTTGTGTGTGTGTAAAATTAAACAATGGAAGTATGGCCTTGATCGCAGCAGGAAACACTTCCAGGTCAGAGTTCATCAAACACCTGAAGAGATACAAAGATGTAAACAATCAGGCGAGGTCACCAGGGCAGACCTTCCGTCCACACACACACGCACGCACGCACGCACGCACGGCATGTGTCATTCAGTGAGTCAGTCAGTAAACACTCATGTAAACACACACACACACATGTAAACACACACATAAACACACGTAAACAGTAAACACCCATGTAAACACAGAGAGAGAGAGAGAGAGAGAGAGAGAGAGAGAGAGAGAGACAGAGAGAGAGATAGAGAGAGAGAGAGGGGGAGAGAGAGAGAGAGAGAGAGAGAGAGAGAGAGAGAGAGAGAGAGAGCGAGAGAGAGAGAGAGAGAGAGAGAGAGACAGAGAGAGAGATAGAGAGAGAGAGAGAGAGAGAGAGAGAGAGAGAGAGAGAGAGAGAGAGAGAGAGAGAGACAGAGACAGAGATAGAGAGAGAGAGGGGGAGAGAGAGAGAGAGAGAGAGAGAGAGAGAGAGAGAGAGAGAGAGAGAGAGAGAGAGAGAGAGATAGAGATAGAGAGATAGAGATAGAGAGAGAGAGAGAGAGAGAGAGAGAGAGGAGAGAGAGAGAGAGAGAGAGAGAGAGAGAGAGAGAGAGAGAGAGAGAGAGAGAGAGAGAGAGAGAGAGAGAGAGAGAGAGAGAGAGAGAGAGAGAGAGAAAATCCCGCTGTCACTAATGGAGTTTGCCGCCCTGCGAGCTTAAGCGGAATTAGCATACTGTCAAGTCAAATTAATCACTGACTGTCAAATTTCCCTAAAACTCTTTTCAGGCTAATATAGATTAGTCCATTTAAGAGCCCAGCAGCCCACCTGTGCTGTTTTCCATCCAACACAATCTAATCTAAGCCTGTTTGTTAACCTACATTCTAAATATACAGTTGGCTGTATACAGGGTGATGCTACTGTATGACTGGGTAGGCAGGCATCACTCACAGTGTGTGGGAGTCTACTGTACCTGAGAAGAGATAGTTCATCTTATTGTGAATTTCAATAGAACAGGTTTCATAATGTTCAGGGTAAACAAATAGTTAGAGGGGACTTCATAACCATACTGTCTGTCCGTCCATCCTTCTTTCTGTGTGTCCTTCCGTCCGAGCAGTTCTAACTAATGTTTATGTTGTTGGGCCATTTTCCATGAAAACAAGCAGGATGTGAAAATGATAAAATGATGACACAGACAAACAAACGACCCAGACTCTATTTATTGTCTGACTTCTATTGAACGATTTCTGGGAAACTGAGTCTGAAGGACAACTAATGAAAAACATATTTACATCCCACAAAGCTGATGGGGAGTCAGAATACATAAGCCAAACAATGTGAGTTGTGGTAGGAAATGTAGACACACCTGTACTCCATGTACTCCCTGTATCCTTCATCGACAAAAGATAGGCTGTGTCATTCATATGAACTACTTTCATGTTTCCACTGGCTTAACTGCTTTAAACTTTTGTCCAAGACCGGATGTAACCTTGGTGACCAGGGTCATATAACAGCGTCATTGCTGTTTAGGGAATTGTGTTATTGGGGACATGTATTCACCCTGTGCATCATCATTGCCACCTAGTGGTTATAGTTAGAAATGACTGAGACGATGGTCTTGTTTCCTCAGCCCTTCCTTCCTCTATTCCTCACCTCCCTCTCAAAGCTTATTGGAGGTCCTAGTCAGGGGTCTTGGATCCTCCTTGTGTAAAACTGGACAATAAGTAATCTCCTCCTCCTGCTCCTCCTCTTCCTCCCAGTTCAGTTTATCCTTCGTGGAGACACACATGGTGCGAGCTGTGAGGCTTCGCCCCCGCTCTCAGAGGAGCTGGTCTGACGATGTCTGCGAGGACAACGGAGTGTGAATCTAAGAACACACCCATAATCTCCTCAGAGGGGACCTACCCTTGGAACGTAAACGGAGACCTACTGGAGGTGCGCTCAGAGCTACTCATCAGGTACAGCTCTAGTTCTTGACCTGGCCCAAAGCACCACAGCACCTGCACTGATAAACCTCATACGTTAGTGGCTGGATTCAATCTGTATTGCTGAAGTTCAGAGCTACAGCACGATTGAAATTTAAAGGCAATGTTCCCGTGTTCGCAGAGACTGTATTGACGGTAATCGCTGCGTATGTCGGCTCAATCAGAAATTACCTTTACATTTCAGTTGCGCTAAAGCACTGAACATCAGTGATACGGGTGGAATCCAGCCCTAGGGGTTGTATTCGTAAAGCATCTCAGAGTAGAAGTGCTAAAAGTGATCCTAGATCAGCAGTCCTACTCTGAGACGCTGTGTGAACACTGGCCGATATATTAGGTACACCTCTATCCTTCAGCTGGTCTAAAGCCCCATAGCACCTGTCAGATAGACCTTCTGGATACAACCCCTGTCTCAAATAACATGTTACCAAGGCAATGACCTAACGCTGCTCACTAAGTAAAGCTCTACCTGTAATCTCATGGTCATATTACTCTGGGTTTAATTTACACCCCACAAAGACAGTTCTTAGAGGTCATGGTCAGTATAATTTCACCGTCTTTTTTCGATCATGTATTTAGCGGTACTGTTCATTTGTCTGTCAGATATGGGACATTTAAAACCTCTTCAACTGATTTGTTTCACCACCAGGATACATCCCCAACTCCTGACCCTGTTTGTTTCACCACCAGGGTACATCCCCAACTCCTGACCCTGTTTGTTTCACCACCAGGTTACATCCTCAACTCCTGACCCTGTTTGTTTCACCACCAGGGTACATCCCCAACTTCTGACCTTGTTTGTTTCACCAGCAGGGTACATCCTCAACTCCTCTGACCCTGTTTGTTTCACCAGCAGGGTACATCCCCAACTCCTGACCCTGTTTGTTTCACCACCAGGGTACATCCCCAACTCCTGACCCTGTTTGTTTCACCACCAGGGTACATCCCCAACTCCTGACCTTGTTTGTTTCACCAGCAGGGTACATCCTCAACTCCTCTGACCCTGTTTGTTTCACCAGCAGGGTACATCCTCAACTCCTCTAACCTTGTTTGTTTCACCACCAGGGTACATCCTCAACTCCTCTGACCCTGTTTGTTTCACCAGCAGGGTACATCCTCAACTCCTCTAACCTTGTTTGTTTCACCACCAGGGTACATCCTCAACTCCTCTGACCTTGTTTGTTTCACCAGCAGGGTACATCCTCAACTCCTCTGACCTTGTTTGTTTCACCACCAGGGTACATCCTCAACTCCTCTGACCTTGTTTGTTTCACCACCAGGGTACATCCTCAACTCCTCTGACCTTGTTTGTTTCACCACCAGGATACATCCTCAACTCCTCTGACCTTGTTTGTTTCACCACCAGGATACATCCCCAACTCCTCTGACCCTGTTTGTTTCACCACCAGGATACATCCCCAACTCCTCTGACCCTGTTTGTTTCACCAGCAGGGTACATCATCAACTCCTCTGACCCTGTTTGTTTCACCAGCAGGGTACATCCCCAACTCCTCTGACCCTGTTTGTTTCACCAGCAGGGTACATCCTCAACTCCTGACCTTGTTTGTTTCACCACCAGGGTACATCCTCAACTCCTCTGACCCTGTTTGTTTCACCAGCAGGGTACATCCCCAACTCCTCTGACCCTGTTTGTTTCACCAGCAGGGTACATCCCCAACTCCTGACCCTGTTTGTTTCACCACCAGGGTACATCCCCAACTCCTGACCCTGTTTGTTTCACCAGCAGGGTACATCCCCAACTCCTCTGACCCTGTTTGTTTCACCAGCAGGGTACATCCCCAACTCCTGACCCTGTTTGTTTCACCACCAGGGTACATCCTCAACTCCTCTGACCCTGTTTGTTTCACCACCAGGGTACATCCCCAACTCCTGACCCTGTTTGTTTCACCACCAGGATACATCCTCAACTCCTGACCCTGTTTGTTTCACCACCAGGGTACATCCCCAACTCCTGACCCTGTTTGTTTCACCACCAGGATACATCCTCAACTCCTGACCCTGTTTGTTTCACCAGCAGGATACATCCTCAACTCCTCTGACCCTGTTTGTTTCACCAGCAGGGTACATCCTCAACTCCTCTGACCCTGTTTGTTTCACCAGCAGGGTACATCCTCAACTCCTCTGACCCTGTTTGTTTCACCACCAGGGTACATCCTCAACTCCTCTGACCCTGTTTGTTTCACCACCAGGATACATCCTCAACTCCTCTGACCCTGTTTGTTTCACCAGCAGGGTACATGCCCAACTCCTGACCCTGTTTGTTTCACCACCAGGGTACATCCTCAACTCCTGACCTTGTTTGTTTCACCACCAGGGTACATCCTCAACTCCTCTGACCTTGTTTGTTTCACCAGCAGGGTACATCCCCAACTCCTCTAACCTTGTTTGTTTCACCACCAGGGTACATCCTCAACTCCTCTGACCTTGTTTGTTTCACCAGCAGGGTACATCCTCAACTCCTCTGACCTTGTTTGTTTCACCACCAGGGTACATCCTCAACTCCTCTGACCTTGTTTGTTTCACCACCAGGGTACATCCTCAACTCCTCTGACCTTGTTTGTTTCACCACCAGGATACATCCTCAACTCCTCTGACCTTGTTTGTTTCACCACCAGGATACATCCCCAACTCCTCTGACCCTGTTTGTTTCACCACCAGGATACATCCCCAACTCCTCTGACCCTGTTTGTTTCACCAGCAGGGTACATCATCAACTCCTCTGACCCTGTTTGTTTCACCAGCAGGGTACATCCCCAACTCCTCTGACCCTGTTTGTTTCACCAGCAGGGTACATCCTCAACTCCTGACCTTGTTTGTTTCACCACCAGGGTACATCCTCAACTCCTCTGACCCTGTTTGTTTCACCAGCAGGGTACATCCCCAACTCCTCTGACCCTGTTTGTTTCACCAGCAGGGTACATCCCCAACTCCTGACCCTGTTTGTTTCACCACCAGGGTACATCCCCAACTCCTGACCCTGTTTGTTTCACCAGCAGGGTACATCCCCAACTCCTCTGACCCTGTTTGTTTCACCAGCAGGGTACATCCCCAACTCCTGACCCTGTTTGTTTCACCACCAGGGTACATCCTCAACTCCTCTGACCCTGTTTGTTTCACCACCAGGGTACATCCCCAACTCCTGACCCTGTTTGTTTCACCACCAGGATACATCCTCAACTCCTGACCCTGTTTGTTTCACCACCAGGGTACATCCCCAACTCCTGACCCTGTTTGTTTCACCACCAGGATACATCCTCAACTCCTGACCCTGTTTGTTTCACCAGCAGGATACATCCTCAACTCCTCTGACCCTGTTTGTTTCACCAGCAGGGTACATCCTCAACTCCTCTGACCCTGTTTGTTTCACCAGCAGGGTACATCCTCAACTCCTCTGACCCTGTTTGTTTCACCACCAGGGTACATCCTCAACTCCTCTGACCCTGTTTGTTTCACCACCAGGATACATCCTCAACTCCTCTGACCCTGTTTGTTTCACCAGCAGGGTACATGCCCAACTCCTGACCCTGTTTGTTTCACCACCAGGGTACATCCTCAACTCCTGACCTTGTTTGTTTCACCACCAGGGTACATCCTCAACTCCTCTGACCTTGTTTGTTTCACCAGCAGGGTACATCCCCAACTCCTGACCCTGTTTGTTTCACCACCAGGGTACATCCCCAACTCCTCTGACCCTGTTTGTTTCACCAGCAGGGTACATCCTCAACTCCTCTGACCCTGTTTGTTTCACCAGCAGGGTACATCCCCAACTCCTGACCCTGTTTGTTTCACCACCAGGGTACATCCCCAACTCCTCTGACCCTGTTTGTTTCACCAGCAGGGTACATCCCCAACTCCTGACCCTGTTTGTTTCACCACCAGGGTACATCCTCAACTCCTGACCCTGTTTGTTTCACCACCAGGGTACATCCTCAACTCCTGACCTTGTTTGTTTCACCACCAGGGTACATCCTCAACTCCTCTGACCCTGTTTGTTTCACCAGCAGGGTACATCCTCAACTCCTCTGACCCTGTTTGTTTCACCACCAGGATACATCCCCAACTCCTGACCCTGTTTGTTTCACCACCAGGTTACATCCCCAACTCCTGACCCTGTTTGTTTCACCACCAGGGTACATCCTCAACTCCTCTGACCCTGTTTGTTTCACCACCAGGGAACATCCCCAACTTATGACCCTGTTTGTTTCACCACCAGGATACATCCTCAACTCCTCTGACCCTGTTTGTTTCACCACCAGGTTACATCCCCAACTCCTGACCCTGTTTGTTTCACCAGCAGGGTACATCCTCAACTCCTCTGACCCTGTTTGTTTCACCACCAGGATACATCCCCAACTCCTGACCCTGTTTGTTTCACCACCAGGTTACATCCCCAACTCCTGACCCTGTTTGTTTCACCACCAGGGTACATCCTCAACTCCTCTGACCCTGTTTGTTTCACCACCAGGGAACATCCCCAACTTATGACCCTGTTTGTTTCACCACCAGGATACATCCTCAACTCCTCTGACCCTGTTTGTTTCACCACCAGGTTACATCCCCAACTCCTGACCCTGTTTGTTTCACCACCAGGGTACATCCTCAACTCCTCTGACCCTGTTTGTTTCACCAGCAGGGTACATCCTCAACTCCTCTGACCCTGTTTGTTTCACCAGCAGGGTACATCCTCAACTCCTGACCCTGTTTGTTTCACCAGCAGGGTACATCCTCAACTCCTCTGACCCTGTTTGTTTCACCAGCAGGGTACATCCCCAACTCCTCTGACCTTGTTTGTTTCACCACCAGGGTACATCCTCAACTCCTCTGACCCTGTTTGTTTCACCAGCAGGGTACATCCCCAACTCCTCTGACCCTGTTTGTTTCACCACCAGGGTACATCCCCAACTCCTGACCCTGTTTGTTTCACCACCAGGACACATCCCCAACTCCTGACCCTGTTTGTTTCACCACCAGGGTACATCCTCAACTCCTCTGACCCTGTTTGTTTCACCACCAGGGTACATCCCCAACTCCTGACCCTGTTTGTTTCACCACCAGGGTACATCCTCAACTCCTCTGACCCTGTTTGTTTCACCACCAGGGTACATCCTCAACTCCTCTGACCCTGTTTGTTTCACCAGCAGGGTACATCCTCAACTCCTCTGACCCTGTTTGTTTCACCACCAGGGTACATCCTCAACTCCTCTGACCCTGTTTGTTTCACCACCAGGGTACATCCCCAACTCCTGACCCTGTTTGTTTCACCACCAGGGTACATCCTCAACTCCTCTGACCCTGTTTGTTTCACCAGAAGGGTACATCCCCAACTCCTCTGACCCTGTTTGTTTCACCACCAGGGTACATCCCCAACTCCTCTGACCCTGTTTGTTTCACCACCAGGGTACATCCTCAACTCCTCTGACCCGGTTTGTTTCACCAGCAGGGTACATCCCCAACTCCTCTGACCCTGTTTGTTTCACCACCAGGGTACATCCCCAACTTCTCTGACCCTGTTTGTTTCACCAGCAGGATACATCCCCAACTCCTGACCCTGTTTGTTTCACCACCAGGGTACATCCTCAACTCCTCTGACCCTGTTTGTTTCACCACCAGGGTACATCCCCAACTCCTGACCCTGTTTGTTTCACCACCAGGGTACATCCTCAACTCCTCTGACCCTGTTTGTTTCACCACCAGGGTACATCCTCAACTCCTCTGACCCTGTTTGTTTCACCAGCAGGGTACATCCTCAACTCCTCTGACCCTGTTTGTTTCACCACCAGGGTACATCCTCAACTCCTCTGACCCTGTTTGTTTCACCAGCAGGGTACATCCCCAACTCCTCTGACCCTGTTTGTTTCACCACCAGGGTACATCCCCAACTCCTGACCCTGTTTGTTTCACCACCAGGATACATCCCCAACTCCTGACCCTGTTTGTTTCACCACCAGGGTACATCCTCAACTCCTCTGACCCTGTTTGTTTCACCACCAGGGTACATCCCCAACTCCTGACCCTGTTTGTTTCACCACCAGGGTACATCCTCAACTCCTCTTACCCTGTTTGTTTCACCACCAGGGTACATCCTCAACTCCTCTGACCCTGTTTGTTTCACCACCAGGGTACATCCTCAACTCCTCTGACCCTGTTTGTTTCACCAGCAGGGTACATCCTCAACTCCTCTGACCCTGTTTGTTTCACCACCAGGGTACATCCTCAACTCCTCTGACCCTGTTTGTTTCACCACCAGGGTACATCCCCAACTCCTGACCCTGTTTGTTTCACCACCAGGGTACATCCTCAACTCCTCTGACCCTGTTTGTTTCACCAGAAGGGTACATCCCCAACTCCTCTGACCCTGTTTGTTTCACCACCAGGGTACATCCCCAACTCCTCTGACCCTGTTTGTTTCACCACCAGGGTACATCCTCAACTCCTCTGACCCTGTTTGTTTCACCAGCAGGGTACATCCCCAACTCCTCTGACCCTGTTTGTTTCACCACCAGGGTACATCCCCAACTTCTCTGACCCTGTTTGTTTCACCAGCAGGGTACATCCTCAACTCCTCTGACCCTGTTTGTTTCACCAGCAGGATACATCCCCAACTCCTGACCCTGTTTGTTTCACCACCAGGGTACATCCTCAACTCCTCTGACCCTGTTTGTTTCACCACCAGGGTACATCCCCAACTCCTGACCCTGTTTGTTTCACCACCAGGGTACATCCTCAACTCCTCTGACCCTGTTTGTTTCACCACCAGGGTACATCCTCAACTCCTCTGACCCTGTTTGTTTCACCAGCAGGGTACATCCTCAACTCCTCTGACCCTGTTTGTTTCACCACCAGGGTACATCCTCAACTCCTCTGACCCTGTTTGTTTCACCACCAGGGTACATCCCCAACTCCTGACCCTGTTTGTTTCACCACCAGGGTACATCCTCAACTCCTCTGACCCTGTTTGTTTCACCAGAAGGGTACATCCCCAACTCCTCTGACCCTGTTTGTTTCACCACCAGGGTACATCCCCAACTCCTCTGACCCTGTTTGTTTCACCACCAGGGTACATCCTCAACTCCTCTGACCCTGTTTGTTTCACCAGCAGGGTACATCCCCAACTCCTCTGACCCTGTTTGTTTCACCACCAGGGTACATCCCCAACTCCTCTGACCCTGTTTGTTTCACCAGCAGGGTACATCCTCAACTCCTCTGACCCTGTTTGTTTCACCAGCAGGGTACATTCTCAACTCCTCTGACCCTGTTTGTTTCACCAGAAGGGTACATCCCCAACTCCTCTGACCCTGTTTGTTTCACCACCAGGGTACATCCCCAACTCCTCTGACCCTGTTTGTTTCACCACCAGGGTACATCCTCAACTCCTCTGACCCTGTTTGTTTCACCAGCAGGGTACATCCCCAACTCCTCTGACCCTGTTTGTTTCACCACCAGGGTACATCCCCAACTCCTCTGACCCTGTTTGTTTCACCAGCAGGGTACATCCTCAACTCCTCTGACCCTGTTTGTTTCACCAGCAGGGTACATTCTCAACTCCTCTGACCCTGTTTGTTTCACCAGCAGGGTACATCCCCAACTCCTCTGACCCTGTTTGTTTCACCAGCAGGGTACATCCCCAACTCCTCTGACCCTGTTTGTTTCACCAGCAGGGTACATCCTCAACTCCTCTGACCCTGTTTGTTTCACCAGCAGGGTACATCCTCAACTCCTCTGACCCTGTTCGTTTCACCAGCAGGGTACATCCTCAACTCCTCTGACCCTGTTTGTTTCACCAGCAGGGTACATCCCCAACTCTTCTGACCTTGTTTGTTTCACCAGCAGGGTACATCCTCAACTCCTCTGACCTTGTTTGTTTCACCAGCAGGGTACATCCTCAACTCCTCTGACCCTGTTTGTTTCACCAGCAGGGTACATCCTCAACTCCTCTGACCCTGTTTGTTTCACCAGCAGGGTACATCCAGGCACACATCAAGTGCAGCTGCATTTAACACTGTCTGTAGAGCGGAATCGATACCATTTAAAGCTGTCTAAAGGGTGGAGGAGTCTTTACACATATCAACCTGCACTGCCACTGAATGTAACAAACAGGATTTCCTACTGTACTCTAGAAGAAACTGTCTTCAGTTTACAGACTGTCTACAGTTAAAACTGTCTACAAGCGAGGAGTCTATAGACACAACCTAAAACTGTCTCAATATAGAGTTTATCTATTATGCACAACCTCAGGTTGCACTGCCACTGAATGTTACCGACAGGCATGACTACTGTACGACACTGTGAATGTTAGACATCAAATAACCAAGGACAGACAGACACATTATATAGAAAAAGTTCATTTTTACACACCACACACTTATTTATTAAAAATAAAATTATAATTTCATTTTATTTTATTGAAATTCAAATTGGAATGTGCCCCCTTTATTTTTGTCAAAACTGACAACTTGGTCAAGAAAGGTTGACTCCCTGAATTAACTGTCCTGAACCTTAAAATACAAGCAGTAAAAACATGTCACTATTCCTCATTCAACAACAAAACATCATCATCATCATCAAGGCATACCACATCTCCTAAACCTGAATGTTCCAATCCCTTACAGCTACAGTAAGAACACAATCCACTGATTCCAAAGATTCCAACAGGGAATCGAAAGGGATGAAAATGTAAAAATGGGAAGGCCAGTGTTCCGTGTGTTGCATTTAAGGCCTGGCATGTCTGCTATGCCTTGAGGAACATTTCTGAGTCACTGAAGAACCAGCTTTTTTCATTTTTTATTTCTGACTGCGTTGAAAACTTCTGCTGGCATGGTGTACGAGCAACGAGCTCTCACAGTCTCACTGCAGAATCAGATGTTCATCTGTTCTGTAAACGCCACATTTAGAAGTTGCTCATAACATCAAATTTTGAAGTTGCTCCAAACATCCAATTTCAAAGTTGCTCCAAACATCCAATTTCAAAGTTGCTCCAAACATCACATTTCAAAGTCGCTCCAAACATCACATTTAAAAGTGTTTTGTTGCTCCTGCTGCTCTGTATCGTTCCATGTCTCCAAACGTGAAATTTCAAAGTTATGGGTCCGAATGGTTAGGTAATGGTTAAGGTTTGGGATAGGGTTAAAACATTAAGTTTAGGCACTCCTTCCAAATGGTTAGGTAAGGGTTAATGTTTGGGATAGGGTTAAAACATTAAGTTTAGGCACTCCTTCCAAATGGTTAGGTAAGGGTTAATGTTTGGGATAGGGTAAAACAATTATAAAAAGGCATTTCCTGACAGCCTCTGGACATAGATAGATGTCCAATTTCGACGTCAATCTTGAACGACCTGACTGGTATGAGTTGCTGACACACACACACACACACACACACACACACACACACACACACACACACACACACACACACACACACACACACACACACACACACACACACACACACACACACACACACACACACACACACACACACACACGCACACACAGGGTGCTGTCCCCTTGAGGAGTGGCATGTGTCATTCAGTGAGTCAGTTGAGTGACACCCAACAACAGACCCTTTTTTCACAGATGAAACTACATTGTCCTCCTCATCCTTCTGTTGTCTTCAGTTCTGTACTACATAAATAAGCTTAAACTTCTGTCCCATCCACTTCTATATATATATACACACCTATTGCTGATATAGATTTGACATATAGATGTGTATATATCAATATACACTCAACGGCCAGTTTATTAGTTACACCCATCTAGTACCGGGTCGGACCTCACTTTGCCTCCAGACACGCCTGAATTCTTTGGGGCATGGAAACGTTGCTCAATTGGTATCAAGGGACCTAAAGTGTGCCAGGAAAACCTTCCCCACACCATTACACCACCGCCACCAGCCTGTACCGTTGACACAAGGCAGGAGGAGGCAATGGACTCATGCTGCTTATGCCAAATCCTGACTCTGCCATCAGCATAATGTAACAGGAACCGGGATTCGTCGGACCAGGCAATGTTTTTCCACTCCTCAATTGTCCAGTGTTGGTGATCGCGTGCCCACTGGAGCCCCTTCTTCTTGTTTTTAGCTGATAGGAGTGGAAACCGGTGCGGTCGTCTGCTGCAATAGCCCATCCATGACAACGACCGACGAGTTGTGTGTTCTGAGATGCCGGTGTACTGCTCCGTTATTTGCTTGTTTGTGGCCCGCCTCTTAGCTTGCACGAGTCTTGCCATTCTCCTTCGACATCTCTCATCAACAAGCTGTTTTTGTCCACAGCCCTGCTGCTGGCTGGATGTTTTTTGTTTCTCACCATTCTCGTTAAATCCTAGACACTGTTGTGCGTGAAAAGCCCAGGATGCCGGACGTTTCTGAGATACTGGAACTGGCGCGCCTGGCACCGACGATCATGCCATGCTCAAAGTCGCTTAGGTCACTCATTTTGCCCATTCTAACGTTCAATCGAAGAGTAACTGAATGCCTTGATGCCGGTCTGCCGGCTTTATATAGCAAGCCACAGCCACGTGACTCACTGTCTGTAGGAGTGAACCATTTTCGTGAACAAGGTGTTGTACCTAATAAACTGGCCACTGAGTGTATACAGATGAAGTTCCTATGCATAAAGAAAAGCTTCAGCAGTGCATTCATAAATGTTGTGTACCTCGACCGAATCCAAGTAGTCAGGTCTGTGAGACATGGGCCATGTTCATTAGGGCACACCGTAGCAAAATGTTTTGCAATGGAAAATGAGCAGTCCTCAATTAATGGACAGGTACAGATAGTACCTTCTTGTTTCGGTTTGTGCTTATTTAGCAAGACAATGGAATGTTCTGTTTTCACTTCCTGAGATCTTGGGAGGAAATGAAAACAGGAATGATAAGCCTATTTCTGTGAGATCATGTAGCCCATGTTCTAATGTACATAATCCATGTTCTAATGTACATAGTACATGTTCTAATGTACATTACATGTTCTAATGTACATAATCCATGTTCTAATGTACATAGTCCATGTTCTAATGTACATGACATGCTCTAATGTACATAATCCATGTTCTAATGTACATGACATGTTCTAATGTACATAGTCAATGTTCTAATGTACATGACATGTTCTAATGTACATAGTCCATGTTCTAATGTACATAGTCCATGTTCTAATGTACATTACATGTTCTAATGTACATAGTCCATGTTCTAATGTATATAGTCCATGTTCTAATGTACATGACATGTTCTAATGTACATAGTCCATGGTCTAATGTCCATAGTCCATGTTCTAATGTACATAGTCCATGTTCTAATGTACATAGTCCATGTTCTAATGTACATAGTTCATGTTCTAATGTACATAGTCCATGTTCTAATGTACAGTACATGTTCTAATGTACATAGTCCATGTTCTAATGTACATAGTACATGTTCTAATGTACATTACATGTTCTAATGTACATATACCATGTTCTAATGTACATTACATGTTCTAATGTACATAGTCCATGTTCTAATGTACATAGTCCATGTTCTAATGCACATAGTCCATGTTCTAATGTACATGACATGTTCTAATGTACATAGTCCATGTTCTAATGCACATTACATGTTCTAATGTACATTACAAGTTCTAACATACGTAGTCCATGTTCTAATGTACATTACATGTTCTAATGTACATTACATGTTCTAATGTACATAGTCCATGTTCTAACAATGTTTACAATGTAAACACTCAAATGTTTTATAGTCTTACTGCACCAAACCCAGAGGTAAAGTGTAATATATTTGTCCCGCTGACAACACATTTTAAACTTACACTTGGTCAGCCTTTTCCTCTTGCATGTTTTAGGGAAATGACATTTTTTCTTTCCTTGTCATTCTGAGCCATCACAATTTGAATGGTCCAGCAGTTCTTTCCCTTGGGTTTGGATGATCTCAGTCAAAATGTGCCTCTTAGTCCATGTTGTAGTATAGAACCATTCTGTATTAGGACACAGTCACTCTGTCTTGGTCTCAATCTTAGGATCTACTCTCAGTCTTAGTCAAATGTTTTGGTACATAGTCCCAGCTATCCCTCCTGATCTCATCCTCCTTCTTAAACTGTCTTTTAAAGAAACCAGCCTGAGAAGGAAAGAGAACAGGGTTCAGGTTCAGATAACAGTATATACGTTGATATACAGCTAACCATCTATAAATCTAGTACTTCAAATTATGCATTTTAAGAAAAGAGAAGAAGACTGCGATTGGTTTGCACTTTGTAGTGTGTTTGCATCCTGTCTTGTGTGTGATATAAGGGAGTAGTACTGACCTTCCAGAGGGCGAAGATGAGCAGGGCCAGGATCAGGAGTCCCACCAGTAGACTCACTACAATGATAAACACCTCCACTGCTGCCTGAGGCTTCTGGCTGAAGTGGGCCTCCAACACAACCTGAGACAAGGAATGAAATACAACACTATTACAGAACTCGTATAATATTTCTATGACCTGCAACAGCATACCAGTTTTTTTTTTTGTGACATAGGGCTGTCATTACCGGCGCTGTCCTATGGATACCAGTGTTTATACAGTTTGAAACTCAACAGAGGTACTTGAGGTTACAGAGCTATCCTGACACCTCCTCACTCTAAAAGGACATGGACTTGAGTGACCTCAATTGTGGAAAAGGGACATAGTATGTAAGCCGTAATAAGTATATTCTCCATTAGACGGCTGTATGAGATTAACTTTTTACCTGAGCGATAGGGATCTGCTGTAGGATGATGGTTTGAGGGTCCTCCCTTGGTGATGTGATGATGCCAGTACTCTCCATCAGCATCACTCCATGACGTCCCTAAGAAGAGAGGAAGGAAATCAACTTGAGTAGACAATAGAAATAGAATGACTAGAAAGGGGGAGGGGCACTCAGACCATCCCGTACACACACTATACACACACCGGTACATTTATGAGACTGAGACTTTGGCCATGTTATGAGATGTACAAGGGCATGTGTAACATAAGTGAAGTGTTTACAGGTGAGAGCTGTAGAACGGTAGGATTCAGCTTCACTTCCATGTGAATGGTGGCTTCTTTCGCAATGTCCATATCTCCTAGTCTACACTCCAGAGTCAGGCAAAGGTCATCACCATGGGCACAGAACTATGGAGAGAAAGGTTCAAATTCAAGTTTATATTTTATTTGCCATGTGTAATGGATACATTGGAAATCTAACACATCCAAGCTCTCACAATAAAAAACGTCAGGAAATATGCAAACATACAACAATCATCAATAACATGTTAATGCTGAAATAAGGACAAAGGGAACAACAAAATTAGTGGTATAGATAACTATATATCAGAAGGGAGGAGGAGGTAGGGGGTGATATTTACCATTTTGCGTTTGCTGGTTTTGGAGAAGAAGAAGACCAGTTCTTTGATGAAAGAGGACTGTGGCACCTCACAGTCATCCTCCACCACAATGGAGTCATTTCGAATGGAGCATTCTCCAAGAGACGTCTGACAGATGGAAAAGAAAACAAGTTAAACATTCATTAATGTATGCCTATATCACAATGCAAACATGCACATATTAAGTAGAATAATAGAAAAGTTTAATAACAGAAAAATATAATAATAATCTAGATGAACGTTTAAAAATAGACAAGTGACAAGTTATGAATATTCCCAAACATACATGGAAGTCTGTGATGTGGAGTAATCTGTATGGATATGGTGATAGGATCTTGGGAATATCAATCTCCACTATCGTGTTGGGAGATTTGCTTGGACCAATATTGACAACCTATCAAGTGGAGGAAAGTACACAGGTCAGTATAAACTCATTCATTAATTTGAAAGCTCCAACTAAGCTCTAGTGAGTCTATCAGTCTCTCATAAGTATGTACTATACAGTACATACCTTGTAAGTGTAGTTGAATGTCTCTGTGTAGCAATCAACTGGAATAGGTGCCTGGTCACCAAATACAAAGGATGTTGGAGTCATAAACCTGCAAGGGAGAGCAGTGATTATCTTATGAAGTGCAATAAGATGAATTTAAATATATACTGCCAATGAAGAGCAAGGAACTGTCTTTGTTACTGTAAAATCAGGGGTCGAGAAAAGGCCAAAACCGGCCCTCAAGTGATTTGTTTTGGTCCCCCACATTTTTTGCAAAAATAGTTTTTGGTCAAAAAGACTGCAAGATCACCAGGAATTCAGCAAAAAAAAGTTTAATTTAGGAAATCTGTTCATAAGTATTCCCACACAAAAAAGAGAGATTTGATCGTGTGTCAATGTAATGAAGTAATTAAACTATTGTTATTTTCAAATTCAATCTCTTTTTGGGCTTAGTTGTGGTCAGTTTGGTGTGTACAAATGATTATAATTATGTTCCGGCCCCAGACCATCCGCTTTGCCTACCACTGCTGTAAATCCGTGTCTTACCCATGGATGTTGACATCTACACCATATCTCAGTGGTAACATCAGAGTGGCAGAGTTGTCGTGCAGAAGATCCTCGTTTTCATAATTGTCCCTGGAAAATACACAATGTAAGATAAAACATTTTTATTATCTATTTTGATTACATTTTATAGTGATGCAGGCCTAATAACATAGCTCATGCCATTATACTGTTAAAGTATACTGACTCAAAACCAACCAATGAGCGTAATTGATCATTGTCATGAAGTCACACCCCGCCCCACTGGCGTTCAGAAGGAGAAAGTGTGGGCCATATAGCAATAATGACGAGCCTAATTGAGATGTAGATTATATCTCACATTCCAGTGTTCAAACTTCTAAACAAGGCTGCATGGGATTTCTCTTAATGCAACTCCGTGCAGCCAAGGGCAATGTCCGCTTTAGCTATAATGCTGGGAGCTGCTTGTGGATTTGACAGCTCTAACGCAGTTGTTCAGGGAGAAAATGACAGATTTTTACTTTGTCAGCTCGGGGATTCGATCCAGCAACCTTTTGGTTACTTTCCCAATGCTCTAACCACTAGGATACCTGCCACCCCAATGTATGAAGGAAGACAGGTCTTAGTAACTTCACATGTATTGTCTTTGAACAAAACTCCAGTTTAGTTCAAGCATGGAATGTTAGAGCAGAGTGTTCTGGAATTGCCAAACATTCCAAAGCCATTATTTACCCAAATGACAAAACACAGACCGCCAGAAGAATTTCTTAACCACACAATCAAACAACTATGGGACAGAACCCAAAAGAGGGAACCTGCAGCACCCTCTGACTTGAATGATTCAGCTAACTGAGACTTTGTGTTTCCTGTTCCCCTAACAACAGAACAAACACATACACTACATCATATCTCACTGTGTCTCACTGGGCTGTTTTACGATTCTCTGTTTGCCTGTTTGGTTTAATAAGGCTGGTCAGCAGCAAGACGTCACCGACGTTGTAACAAGACGTCAATTTCAAAAACATGTCATTAGATTCACAGGAGGCTGCTGAGGGGAGGACAGCTCATAATAATGGCTTGAATGGAGTAAATGGAATGGTATCAGACACATGGACACCATGCATTTGATGAGTTCGAAACCATTCTATTTAATTCAGTTCCAGCCATTTCTATGAGCCTGTCCTCCCCAATATGGGTGCCACCAGCCTCCTGTGATTTGATTATTTCATGTATTTCGGAGAGAAAATGTGTTCGGGGGTTAGGGGATCGGATCTTAGGTCAGAAGTAGTGTAAGCACATCCAGTTACTTGTAAAAAATCATGAAAGAAAGATACTGACAAAGACCTTTGGGTCGAAACATTGCACTCAATAACACTGTCATTCAACAAAGTTGGGTCTGTACTTACCCACTAGTGTTGATGGAGATGCTAACGTCACCAACACTACTACTCTGGTTCACATCCAACAGAAAACTGATATTGACCTGCAGAAAAGACATAAAGTCTCATAAGTTACCAAGCAAGACAACAGCATTAGTTGTGGAAAATAAGACACAGCAGGAACATTGGCACCTAACTAAATAAATTGGTCTCAGTAATTAGTTCAAATTAGTCTTCAGCTGATGGTGTTTCCAACAAGCAGTGAGAACACTCAGATCCACTTTAATGGAGTAACTTTGGTGTAAGATTGGTGTAAGGTTAGAGTAAGGTTGGAGAAATGTTGGAGTCAGGTTGAGTGTGAAGCCAACCTTGGCCCCAGAGCTGAGGTACAGGTTTCCCACACTGCAATCCACTCCTACTATTGTCTTGTTCTCCTCTGAAATGTCACAGCTCACAAACTTCTCCTCCTGCAAACAATAACAGATAGATGATGGGATTGTGTGAGTTACTTATTGCAATCCCAGAGGGCACAGATTCTTCTGCTTTTTCACAGAGTTGTGTGTGTATCTTGAATTGTCCGTGCAACAACGTCTAAATTACATTGGTGATCATGTGAGAATTTGGCATAACTTTGGGTAATCAATACATAAATACATCAATCAAACACTTACTGCGTCAAGCACTTTGATGTAGTGCAGGTTACTGGGGAATCGGAGCTGGAGTCTGGGGAGGAATGCATCATCTCCAGTGTTCACCAGGGTTGTGTTCAACATGATGGTCTTCCCATTGCCAAGTGCAAAGTACGGCATGTTGTTGTGTCTCCTGCAATAATAACAGTCTTATTATACACTGGGTGGTTTGAGCCCTGAATGCTGATTGGCTGAACGCCGTGGTATATTACATTGGTAACCAGTTAATAATAGCAATAAGGCACCTTGGAGGATTGTGGTATATAGCCAATATACCACGGCTAATGGCTGTTTCCAGGCACTGTGCATTGCTTTGTGCATATGAACAGCCCTTAGCCGTGGTATATTGGTCATATACCACACCTCCTCGGGCCTTATTGCTTAAGTATAAAACTGAAAGTCTCTCTCCTTATACCTGTGACTAGCAGACATCTGTGCTAAAACCACAATGAATCATACCCTCTCGTGTAGGCAATTATCGCCTAACTTCAATTGACTTTAGTCATACAACAAAACATCTTATTTCATACTTCATTAGACTTGAGTCATATAACTTTTGAAAAGGTGCCAGGTTCATGGTTTCAGAGGAGACCAACAGACTAAACAGTGACAGTTATAAACAACAGAGAGAAACAACATGTCCCAAATGGCATAATGGGTCCTGGTCAAAAGTAGTGCACTACATACTGTAGGGAATAGGGTGCCATCTGGGACGTGCTGGTTTCCTGGCTTTTAGGGAATTAGTAATTACACCTTAGGGAGGGGAACTGAACTGAGCTGGCACTGAGACTAGGGCTGCATCCCAAATGGCACAATATTCCCTACATAGTGCATTACTTTTGACCAGGACCTACAGTATAGGGGGTGGTATGTGTGTGTTTCCTTGACACCACCAGCACTGAGGGCCTCACAAGCAGACACACACACACACACACACACACACACACACACACACACACACACACACACACACACACACACACACACACACACACACACACACACACACACACACACACACACACACACACACACACACACACACACACACACCTCATGAATAATCAGATCATGTATTAGCCTGGCGGTTAAGCATTTAAGTGTGACCATATTGGTGTAATGGAGGCTCTACTGACAACACTTGATCTAGGTCCCATGAAGGTTGTTTTCCCTCGAGAAATACTGTTTGTTTTAAATGCTGTACATTTAATTTGTAAAATGAATCTTTCAAGATCTCAGCTTTGTCTACAGCAGAGATGAGAAATAGAAAGTCAAAGCTTCAAGACAAAAGGTTGTGAGAAAAAGAAAACATATTGTAATTGAACATGATGAAATGCTACTGTACTTACTGTGGTAACACCAGTTGAGCAGAGACCTGCAGATTGGTTGAGCAGTTGGCCAATGAACAGTACCGAGCAAACTCTGTCTATGGATAGGAAAGGTGCAAATAAAGTGTAAGATGATGGGGCCTTCCGTATAGTTATGAATCCTCCAGAGGTGTGGACTCGAGTCACATGACTTGGACTTGAGTCAGACTCGAGTCACAAATATGATGATTTGCAACTCGACTTTGACTTTAACACCAATGACTCTTGACAACTTGGACTTGAGCCTTTTGACTCGGACTGACTTAGTACCCTCCCCAAGCGCAAATATAAAAAATGATGCTATTAAAAAAAAGTGTGCAGCGCATCAACTCTTCATTTAACGGATTACAGTTTGAATCGGACAGCAGCCAATCAAATTGTGCCAGCTGAGAAAAAGTTGCGCGTGGCTATGCAGAGGAACGTCGGGGGGTGAAATCAGATGGAGCCCTTGGAAAGATGATACCCAAAATTATTATTTTTGGATATAAAGACTACAAAAAACGGATTGCAACTTGCAAAACATGCAGGAAGAAAATTACAGACAGAGGCGCAACAACTTCAAACTTTGTTCGACATTTGAAGCTGCACAAAGAACGGTAAGTCGTGGCTAATATAGCCAACAGCTATATAATTTTACTAGTGAAGCATGTAGGCTAACGTAACGTTAAATCAACGAGCCTCCACACAGTCTGTCAGTGCAGAAACAAGATCATTGCACCCAAGATTGAGTTACAACTGGCTAGGCAGTTGGTAGCCTAAATCCTGCCTGATGTTACTGCTGTTCCTAAAACCATTGACATGCGTTAGCCTACTGTAACCACACAGAGAGTGTGTGTGGGGGTGGGTGTGTGTGTTAAGGTTGGGCGATTGTGTACAAGCCTACATCGTCCGATTGCGCCCCCATATCGATCCTCAATAGTCGATCGCTATTGGGGGGGGGGGGGTCTTTCTCATGGCTACCCACGTATTTCCTTGGAAATATAAAGTTTATTTGGAAAATAATAAATATATATTTTTAAAAGCATTCATGATTTGCGTAAACGTAATATACTAACTATTACTCTTGTTAAAAATATGAAATGGTATTACATTTGGTGAAGAGCACATTATGACTTGTTTAGGACTCGAAACTCAAAGTTTAGAACTTGGGACTTGACTTGAGACTTGTCGGTCTTGACTTGAGACTTGACTCGGTCTACCCTGTCTTTACTTGAGACTTGACTTGGGACTTGAAACTTACTTGTGACTTGTAAAACAATGCCTTGGTCCCACCTTTGGAATCCTCTACCATACCATGCATCAATATGAGTGGAGAACTGTAGAGCTAGTTTCCCGGACACAGATTAAGCCTAGTATCTGGGCTAAAGAGCACTTTCAATGTAGATTCTCCATTGAGCATGATTCTTAAAGCTAGAATCCTTTCCTTGAAACAATAACAAAATGGTCACCCCGCCTCGGTTTCATTGAAAAGCTGAGAGACGGAGAAATGTAACCACTCTCAAATTCATAGACAGAGCTATGGATACCAGGACTGACTATCCATGACATCAAAATTATAGTTTTTCCATTGGCTGCATGGATTTGAATTAAGAGAAATCCTATGCAGCCTTGTTTACAAATTCGAACACTGGAATGTGTGGCGTAATCTACACCTCGATAAGGCTGATATAAATCCTCATTATTTATTTTGTCTAATGATTTTCAATTTAAGTGTCATTATTTCTGTATAGCCTACACTTTCTCATTCTGAACTTCTAATGCAAGTTGGATGGGTGTGGCTTCATGACAATGATCTGCATCTGCTCACCGATTTGACAGCTCCAACTGAGTTTCATCTCCGACACCGCCAAAACATCAGCTATGCGGGTGTCCACTATCGCCTGTTAACGTTTGATCGGATTGAATATAGGCCTTAATCTGTGTCTGGGAAACTGGCCCTATGAGACTCACCTTATTGGCCACCAGGTTACCGTGTCCCCCTCTCTGCTGCAGTATGGGTTTCAGAACAGGGAAAGTGGATCCCCCGTTATGGACAGTGTGCTCTCTGAGGGCGTACGAAACCTCAAAATGGATGGGTGTGAAGATATCTCGGACATCTTTCTACAAGCGGTAAAGAGAAAGAGAAAATTAAAGGATCAATTTACATACAACCTTGAGAAGTGGGGAGCTTCTTGCTTGACCTTGCTAATGGATGTTCTGGGGTAGGTTGTTGTGGGGGTCTGCCTGTGCTCTGGCACAATGTTACAGTGTCCTGTGCTGTCTGTCCCACTAAAAGACTTGGCTTGTGGCCACTGCAGATGTCCCAAAGAACCTCTCCTCCAGCTCAGACACCTGCGCTTAGCTTAAGGAGGGATAGTCATCTCCTAATTCTGATATAGTTGTTTTTTAAAGACAAAGATATCTATTTAATCTTTTGCTAAATTGTTGCTAAAAGTGTTCTGACTAAGTTGTAATGCTATGATACCAAAAAAGGACTGCTATACATTTCTATAACTGAATGATTGAATACATAACATTGAAAAATAAAGAATGGTATCTATAGAGCGAGACGCTTGAATGATTCCTATGTCCCACCCTCTCTTATTTTTTCAGTGAGCACACATAGCAGCTATAAACCAGCGCTTCATTAGCCATGCATTCAAAACTTTCTCCACTCTGTGAGGTTTGGTTTGGTCACAATCGAGAAACAGCATGTGGTGTTCTCTCTCTGTACACATGGAAAGCACACTCCCCATAGGCCCTTCATTAACATACAGGAGCTCGGAAACACAACACTAAAATGACTCTACTGTATGTGGGTGGAGAGAAAAACCTAAACCACAGCTGAACTCTACAGTCGTGGCCAAAAGTTTTGAGAATGACACAAATATTAATTTTCACAAAGTCTGCTGCCTCAGTTTATATGACGGCAATTTGCATATACTCCAGAATGTTATGAAGAGTGATCAGATGAATTGCAATTAATTGCAAAGTCCCTCTTTGCAATGCAAATGAACTGAATCCCCCAAAAACATGTTCACTGCATTTCAGCCCTGCCACAAAAGGACCAGCTGACATCATGTCAGTGATTCTCTTGTTAACACAGGTGTGACTGTTGACAAAGACAAGGTTGGAGATCACTTTGTCATGCTGATTGAGCTCGAATAACAAACTGGAAGCTTCAAAAGGAGGCTGGTGCTTGGAATCATTGTTCTTCCTCTGTCAACCATGGTTACCTGCAAGGAAACACGTGTCGTCATCATTGCTTTGCACAAAAAGGGCTTCACAGGCAAGGATATTGCTGCCAGTAAGATTGCACCTAAATCAACCATTTATCGGCTCATCAAGAACTTCAAGGAGAGCGGTTCAATTGTTGTGAAGAAGACTTCAGGGCGCCCAAGAAAGTCTAGCAAGCGCCAGGACCGTCTCCTAAAGTTGATTCAGCTGTGGGATCGGGGCACCACCAGTACAGAGCTTGCTCAAGAATGGCAGCAGGCAGCTGTGAGTGCATCTGCACGCACAGTGAGGCGAAGACTTTTGGAGGATGGCCTGGTGTCAAAAAGGGCAGCAAAGAAGCCACTTCTCTCCAGGAAAAACATCAGGGACAGACTGATATTCTGCAAAAGGTACAGGGATTGGACTGCTGAGCACTGGGGTAAAGTCATTTTCTCTGATGAATCCCCTTTCTGATTGTTTGGGGCATCTGGAAAAACCTTTTACGGTAGAAGACAAGGTGAGTGCTACCATCAGTCCTGTGTCATGCCAACAGTAAAGCATCCTGAGACCATTCATGTGTGGGGTTGCTTCTCAGCTAAGGGAGTGGGCTCACTCACAATATTGCCTAAGAACACAGCCATGAATAAAGAATGGTACCAACACATCCTCCGAGAGCAACTTCTCCCAACCATCCAGGAACAGTTCGATGATGAACAATGCCTTTTCCAGCAAGATGGAGCACCTTGCCATAAGGCAAAAGTGATAACTAATTGGCTCTGGGAACAAAACATCGATATTTTGGATCCATGGTCAGGAAACTCCCCAGACCTTAATCCCATTGAGAACTTGTGGTCAATCCTCAAGAGGCGTGTAGACAAACAAAACCCCACAAATTCTGACAAACTCCAAGCATTGATTATGCAATAATGGGCTGCCATCATCATGGTGTGGCCCAAAAGTTAATTGACAGCATGTCAGGGTGGATTGCAGAGGTCTTGAAAAAGAAGGGTCAACACTGGCAATATTGACTCTTTGCATCAACTTCATGTAATTGTCAATAAAAGCCTTTGACACTTATGAAATGCTTGTAATTATACTTCAGTATTCCATAGTAACATCTGATTAAAATATCTAAAGACACTGAAGCAGCAAACTTTGTGGAAATTAATATTTGTGTAATTTTCCAAACTTTTGGCCACGACTGTACATATGAATTACAGTATTTAAAACTTTTTCAAAGTGCATAGAGTATGAGGGAGTTGTGTGAGATTGATACAGAAATGGGAGATCAAAAGACTAGGCAAAAGCCCTTCAGCCACTATTAGCCCCATGTCACATCAGTCACTCACATTCCCCTACCAGTCCCCTTTACTGCTGTACTGTCACGTCTGTTTATAACATTCATTACTGCCATAACCCATTAATCACATTTAAAAAAAAAAATACATAAAATGTACAAACACACACAGACGCACGCACACGCACCTTCATTGGGATTTCCTCTGACAGATAATGTGTCTGGTTTAAAGTCTCCAATACCTCCATCTTTAACTATTAATAAGAACAGCCTAGTATGGTCTAGCACAAAGAGAGACTAGAGTGTCATCCTTTAATTAGTGCATGGGTTAAAACATGAGCTAGCTTAGATGGCCCTGATTAGAATGAGAGAGAGAGAGAGAGAGAGAGAGAAGAGAGAGAGAGAGAGAGAGAGAGAGAGAGAGAGAGAGAGAGAGAGAGAGAGAGAGAGAGAGAGAGAGAGAGAGAGAGAGAGAGAGAGAGAGAGAGAGTGTGAGAGAGAGAGAGAGTGTGAGAGAGAGAGTGTGAGAGAGAGAGAGAGAGAGAGAGAGAGAGAGAGAGAGAGAGAGAGAGAGAGAGAGAGAGAGAGAGAGAGAGAGAGAGAGAGAGTGACTGAGAGTCCAGAGGGGCTCCACCAGACACTTGAGTATTAACCACTCCTCCCCTCCACTCATTTCCTCCCAGTCCCGCTTTATTATTATCCAGTTCACTATGCTCCTTCCCATGTAACGTGATACATTGTTCTGGACTTCCCAACGTCACCTACTGTCCTTATTAAACCCCTTTCTCAGACATAAACTGAATGAGTCATTGGTTGCTGACGCAGTTGCTACCCAAATGATGGTCCATCCTGATAACTAACTAGCCGATGATTCATCGACTGAAATCAGACAATGCCTGATGTCCCTCTACTCTACTGACTCATAATGCTTTGATCTCTATCAGTAGCATGCTGACCTGACCAGAAGTCCTAGCAAAATGCATAGCACATGCATAGCACAGGTTTTACCAGATATTGTTCATCCTGATCAGACAGGTTTTTTACATGGACGATATATTGGAGATAATATACGACAATTACTTGAAACAATTGAACATTATGAAACATCAAAGATACCAGGCCTGGTCTTCATAGCAGATTTTGAAATGCGTTTGATAAAGTATGACTCAAATTTATATATAAATGCCTGGATTACTTTAATTTTGGTGAATCGCTTATACAATGGGTTAAAGTTATATACAGCAACCCCAGATGGAAAATAGTAAATAATGGTTACTTCTCAGAAAGTATTGAGCTTTTAAGAAGAGTAAAACAAGGCTGTCCGTTATCTCCATATCTTTTTATTATAGCCATTGAAATGTTAGCTATTAAAATTAGATCCAAAAAGATCATCAAGGGGTTAGACATCCAGGGGATAAAACAAAAGTGTCGATGTATGCTGAAGTCCACAATCTGGTCCCTGCACAGTCTCATTGAAGATCTTGATCACTTTTCTAGCCTCTCTGGATTAAAACCTAATTATGACAACTGTACCATATTACGTATTGGATCTTTAAAAAATACAGTGTTTACACTCCCTTGTAGTTTACAAATAAAATGGGCGGATGGTGAAGTAGACATACTTGGTATTCACATCTCAAAAAATATAAATGAACTTACCACAATCAATTTCAATGGACAGTTAGCAAAAATACATAAGATTCTGCAACCATGGAGAGGGAAATACTTGTCTATTTATGGAAAAATCACATTGATTAACTCTTTGGTCCTATCACAGTTTACTTACTTACTAATGGCACTGCCTACTCCAGATTACTCATTTTATAAATCATATGAGCAAAAAAGATTACATTTTACTTGGAATGCTAAGTTAGACAAAATTAAACGTACCTATTTATATAATGAATATGAGTTTGGGCCCAAAAATTATTAAATATTAAATCTCTAAACCTCTCACTAAAAGCTTCACTCATACATAAATTATACTTAAACCAAAAATGGTTCTCCAATAGATTATTAAGAAAGGCTCATTCTTTGTTCAAAAATTGCCTTTTTACCTTTATACAGATTACAATTTCTCATTTCTGACTAATTTAAAATCAAATGTTGTTTAAAGTATCACCCTTTCTTAAGCCATACAAAGCTGGTTACAATTTCAGTTTTATCCTCCAGAAAAGACAGAACAAATATTACAAAAAACGTTATAGTTAAACTGAAATATACTGATAAAAAAATTGAACATTCTTTATGGAAAAAATTGCTAAAAAATGTATTATATTTATTAACGATATTATGAATAGAAACGAAGGAGTTATGTCACATATGCAGCTATCGAAAATATTTGTGAATATCTGCTCAATCCAAATGTAAAACCAACTGATTGCAGCACTACCACAAAAATGGAGGAGGCAAGGGGAAAAGGGAGAAGGTAAGGAACTTGTTTGCCTGCCAATATTAAAGATACAAATTGGCTGAAAGGAACTGGCATAAATAGAAAAATATACCAGTATCATTTGAGGACAAAAATGTTGACAGCTGCGCCATACAGGTTGCAAAATAAATGGGAAGAGATTTTCGATGTACCAATTACATGGCACATGGTTTATGAACTGGTACAAAAAACTACACTTCATTCAACACTTAGAGTTTTCCAATTAAAATTATTATATAAAATTCTTGCCACCAACAGAATGCTATATATATGGGGCATACAACAATCTCAGCTCTGTAGATTTTGCTGCGAAGAGACAGAATCAATAGATAATTTATATATGTATGTATTGCCCCTATGTAGCTTGTTTCTGGTCACAGGTTCAGCAATGGTTAAAAAAATCACAACATGCACTTAAAATTAACCTTACAAATAGCAGTGTTTGGCGATTTGGAAAGCCATAGTCAGTCAATAAATAATTAAGTAATACTCGTAGGAAAGGTTTTCATCTTTAGCTCACAATCTGTGGATAGTATACGATTAGAAAGGTAAAACGTTTATGTAAAACATCACAGCACAATTTAAAAATATATGGCACATGGAAACCAAATGAGGGTGGTCGATGGTGATAGGTGGGTGAGGGTTGGAATTAAAGAGCTTATGTTTAGTAATGTATTATTATTTTATTGTTATTTGACTGCTTTATATAAAAGTATGTAAAATGTGTGTATATGTAGCAGAAAAGCAGTAAAAAAACTAAAATATATTTGTCCTCCAAAGAGGGGTTGGAGGGGTTAATAAAAGTACAAAAAATACGATCCAAAAAAAAAGAAGCATGCTGACCTGCCCTGAAGTCAGTTCTTTGATGCCTGGCAGTAGCATGCTGATATTTTAATAATTGACTCCACAGTCTAAACTGACTTGAGGCCACGCAAAGGGTCTTACAATAACTGACTCTGAGCTAGTGATTATAGTATCTGGGCTGGGGTTCTAAACTGACCTGAAGCCATTGCATACCTGACAACAGTTCTCAGTGGTTACAGCTGCTGACCCTCACATCCCGACCCCTTACCCCTGACCTCTTACTCACCCTCATGAAGGCCTGGTGGGGGACGCAGGTCAGCTGGTCGTGTCTGGTCTTGACCCGCCCTGTTGTAGCGTTGGACGTCCCGTTTCCGTGGAAATGGAAACGTGAGGGGAAGGACTCCTTGTGCTGCGTGTCTGCTGTCAGATTATACTGGAGCACTATGGGTGAGAGTGGGTGAGGGGGGTGGAGAGTGGGAGGGAGAGAAGGTGGAAAGGAAAGTGAGAGAGGGAAGCATTGAGGTAACAATATTTTGTTTCAGAGAGCACCCAGAGTTGACATGAACCAGGGCCCCAGACACACAGACCTAGACCCAGCCTCAACCCACAGACATACAGACCTAGACTCAGCCTCAACCCCAGACATACAGACCTAGACCCAGCATCAACCCCAGACATACAGACCTAGATCCATCCTCAATCCCAGACCCAGCCTCAATCCCAGACAAACAGACCTAGACCCAGGCTCAACCCTAGACCCAGCCTCAACTCCAGACATACAAACCTAGACACAGCCTTAACCCCAGACATACAGACCTAGACCCAGCCTCAACCCCAGACATACATACCTAGACCCAGGCTCAAGCCCAGACATACAGACTTAGACCCAGCCTCAATCCCAGACATACAGACCTAGAACCAGTCTCAACCCTAGACCCAACCTTAACCCCAGACATACAGACTTAGACCCAGCCTCAATCCCAGACATACATACCTAGACCCAGGCTCAACCCCAGACATACAGACCGAGACCCAGCCTCAACCCCAGACCCAGACATACAGACATAGACCAAGCCTCAACCCCAGCCTCAATCCCAGTCCCAGACCAAGACATACAGACCTAGATCCAAGCCTCAACCCAGCCTCAACCCCAGACCCAGACATACAGATCTAGATCCAAGCCTCAACCCCAGATCCATTCACAACCCAAGTCTCAGCCCCAGTCTCAACTCCAGCCTCAATCCCAGGCTCAGCCCCAGCCCCAACCTCAACCGCAGACCCAGCCACAACCCCAGGCTCAGCCACAGCGTCAATCCCAGCCCAGGCTCCCAGCCCCAACCCCAGCCTGCAACCCAGCCTTACTACCAGCCCAAGGCCTAGCCCCAGACCCAGCCTCTTTCTCAGCCCCATCCACAACCCCAGACCCAGCCCTAATCATAAATGTACTATAGATGGAGAAAACATATTTTGAATGAGGATAACATTGACTTGTGTTTTATTTCGCAAGACACTTCAAATTAGTCATTTTCGTTTACTATCAAAGGACTGATGTTTCACAGCGATACAAGATAACTTTGAATAACTTAAATAATTTCTGTAATTCACCATTTAAAATTTCACCAAAAACATAATATTGAGGAACATAGGCGGTTAAAAACATGGTACCCTAGATGGACAACATCATTCTATCTATCAGGACAGGGCTGTGCCAGAGCCTTACAGGCTCTAACAGACACTTTCACCACAGGAATGCTCTGCAGAGATAACCCTTGTTAAGGCAGGGTTAACAAACTAACCAACTGCCCAGTGCCTCAGGGACTAGTGATAAGATGGAAGGACTGACAGTGATAAGAAAACAGAAAAAGTCTGTCTCCGACACAACAGTGTTTTCTGTCAACTAGTCCAGGTCAGGGCTTTTATAACTATTTCCTACACTAGACTTTGTGCATTGTACAATTTTCCACATACAAACTAGTAGTATAGTAATGCTCACATTACTATAGCATGTTTGAAAAATGTGTTTTATGTCACTATTAAGTACACACAGTAGAATCAAAACTGGCTTTTGTTTGTAAGTGCCCCTGCACACATAACCTTCACTAATGTAATGATTAACACAATGCAAACAGACAGGTTGTTTTCACAGTGCAGGGCTATGAGGGAGCCAGGGGCACGGGTAGAGGGTCTGCTCACCTATTGAAGAGGTGACGTGTCGAGCATGGACCCTGAAGCAGACTGTAGCATTGATGCAGACAGCAGGGAGACCGTTGTCAGAACACAGCGCTACATAGCGGTTTACACTGACAGGCAGGGGCATGAAGGCTTCTACCACTATCACTGGACGAGTCCTGGCACAGGGAGACGACAACATGTCAACAACATGAAAACAACACATCGACACTCTGTGTCAAAACAAATTCAATTGTACATTTGCATTAGAATATGGGAGCTACAGTATATGGGCCAGAAGACAAACAAATCTACAAACCAAAAGGTATTACAAAAGGTAAAAATGGCCAGGGCACTATACAGGTCAAATACATGGGCCAGGCCACTTTCACTGAGGTCATATTTAGAAAGTAAAATAATGAAATGTAAGATAAAATGTTGACCAATGTTCATTGAAAGCTTAACCTCTACCCGACATCTCTGACATGAATGCAGTAATTCTAGTTTCAGAGACTAGTTATCTAGTGGAAGTAATGTGATATGTAACACAGTTCTTACCTCAGAACCACAGCTGAGTCTGAGAGGAAGGCCCCTACTGCTACATCTGTAATTTAGAGAGATGCAGATAGATAGCTGTCATTTTCTTGAACATGCAATTTCCTGCTATAGGCCTATCTGGCTGCAAGGCTCTCTAGACTTGTTAAAGCTCTAAACCAGTTTGTTACTCAGTTTAGAACAACTCATAAGACATCAGTGGAATGTTTTTAATTCATTCATTTGTTCATTCATTCATTTGTTCATTCAGTCAGTCATTTGGTCATTCGTTTGTTCATTCAATCCACATCAGCCTGCAGACAAAATGTATTCACACAGTTTACTGCACTGTAACAAAAACTCCTATAAACTTTACAGCAATGTACTGTTAAACCAATGTTTCTTTGGAAGTTATTGTAACATACTGTACTTTTTTTCCTACAGTAACTTACAGGTAACTGTCTGCCAGTAAATTACCATAAAAACAACAGGATATATTTTACAGTGTGGTAATAAACTGATGCGTTTTGTTTTTAGATAAGTATTTAACACTTGCATTACAAATCAATCTATAAAACAACAATTAAAACAAATAACACATGAAAAAAATGAATGAAATGTTTTATTGACACAATACTTTATTGACACAATAATTTAGTACACAATACTTTACAATGTACCAGTTCTAAGATATGACTAACTGTCTACATCTCTCTCTCTGTCAGTCTACCGTATATCCTGTTAAGTTCACAGTGTATCACTAGTGGAAGATGCGAAGATGAGAAGCAGAGAGTAAGCAGACAACCATCAGCAGTGACCCTAATTTAAACCTCAGGATATTCCCACTGCCCAATTAGGTTTTCCCTGGGTAGCAGCCAACACACACACACACACACTCACCCACGTGCACACATATTTTCCCGTCCCCTGTCCTCAGTTCTGTTCCCACCACTGCCATGTTTTGATGACCTTACTAATTTAAGGCACAGCATGTGTGACATAATAACAGGACATTACAGTGTGTTCTGTTCTAGTCAGCAGTAGAGAAACCGAGACAGACTCAAACATTGTACTGGAGGGAAGCACTGTACACAACGTTGACAGTCAAGAAAGGGATCATTACCTTGGTAACCGTTTTCATCAACATCGATGCCTCCTGACACAGACTGGCCGAACATCTTTAACTCATTACCCAGAACAGAGCCAGTGATCCTCTGATGATGGAACAAGAACAGCTTGATTATTCTTACGGCTAACCCTCTGTACTTTACACACTTCATACACTTCATTTTGTTTCCCAAACCAAGAGAGCTGACTATGACTACCAGATGTAAGCTGTACAGTACACATTTCAGATTTTTTCTAGTACGGAGCTTTGAGATTCAAGTAAGGTAATTTATCTGTATTTGGATATACAGTGACTATATTTTCTCCAAGAGGTTGTATTCTACATTGAGATACATTTATTTACATATACATTGATTTATCTTCATGGTATTCCATAACTAAAAGCTAATTTAAATGTAACTGCTTCATGTAAACTGTCTCACATGCTCAGACAGAGAAAAGCAGGAGACCAAACAGTTTAAGGAAATCGTAGCAATTCAGAGTCATGAACTCTCTTCCAACTGTATGAGAGAAAAGAGAGAAATAAAGGCACATTTGATCCTCACGTCCTATCTCCCTCCCTTCAATCTATTGTCCCTGATCGTTGGTCAGAGGAGGGACACCCTGACCCCTCTTCCCTTCACTCCTCCCTTCCTTCCAGTAATCTCCTGTCCCTGAAGTCTGCGGACAAACAGCAGCTGGAAGGGACATAGCCATTGCTGAGTACATACTTGAGAGAAGGTCTGAGAGATCCCTGTTTTCCTCCCATTGTAGATATATATAGCCCCACGCAGCTCTTCTTCCTGCGGAGCCCCCACTGCCACATCTGGAACACATTTACAGTCAGTCAGGGGTTAACTTAGGATACGCCCCAAATGGCACCATATTCCCTATATAGTGCACTACTTTTGATCAGGGCCCGTAGAGTAATGTAGTTAATTAGTGCACTATATAGGAATTAGGGTGCTCTTTTTTTCCTAACCTTTATTTAACTAGGCAAGTCAGTTAAGAACCAATTCTTATTTTCAATGACGGCCTAGGAACAGTGGGTTAACTGCCTTGTTCAGGGGCAGAATGACAGATTTTTACCTTGTCAGCTCGGGGATTTGATCTTGCAACCTTTCGGTTACTAGTCTAACGCTCTAACCACTAAGCTACCTGCTGCCCCAATTCAGAAAGTAAACCAAATTCCAATTCCAGATTTTCCTAATTGAAAAGCATTGAAGAGCATTGGAATTCTAGAGTTCTGAATTCTAGAGTTCTGAATTGACAAGAATTTAAATAGAATTTACCCCAACCCTGGTGTGTGTGTGTGTGTGTGTGTGTGTGTGTGTGTGTGTGTGTGTGTGTGGGTGTGTGTGCTGGTGTTGAGGAACTGGCAGTTAGGCTGGTGTAAGTGGCAGTTAGAAGTGTGCTGGGGTCCTGTGATCAGCTGTAGGGGATGTGGTTGGTTGGTTGGTTGGTGGTATTGCCTCTGTGTTGAGTGGGGCTGGTTTATGGTGTGTATCTTCGTACCCAGTTACCCAATATTACCACAGACTTTAGTGTAGTTCCTTCTGACTGGCATAGCTCGCTTTCTGTTAGTTTTAAAGCTGCCAATTGCTCATAGCCTTGATCAACCATCCTGATCTTGCGAGCTTACAATGAAACTAAATGAGAGCGCAGTGGTCCGGATGGTGGATCAGGCTACATTTCATTCAACTGAAATATACAGAGATTTTATTGTGCAACAAATGGGACAGTACCTACTTGGAATACCACCAAGTTCAATTTCACTTTATTTGTATTTATTTTTTACCAAAAACTATGCAGAACATTGGCACATTAGCTAGGGTAGCTGATTTTGTCAACCTAAGTTTTGCTGTACTGTGACAAATCCTTATAACTTTAAAGATAAAGTAAGAATTGCTTTATATCTTTGCAAAAAAATACGCGTAACACTCACCAGCAAAGCCATCATCATCAATATCTCCCAGATCAGTTATGGTCTCCCCAAATCTGGCAGCATAGGAGTTGCTTCCCACCAACTGAAACTCTGCTTCCTTCATATTAGCCTTAAAACACATCAATTTACAGTCTTAATAATCCTTCTCTCGCCCAGGGTAATGGCTTGTAAAGTTGATCCGGGAAGAAAGAAACAGTCATTTGCTGATGGAGATATGTGGGGGAAGTAGCTAGCTAAGCTCCATGTAATTGCAGTCATTAGGTTGGTAATTACGTCAAGTTACTCATGTCATGCAGAGTTGCCTGGTCCTTAGTAGTACACTATAAATGTAGCAGATATCTGCTGGTTTAGCGTTCCGTAATACAAACTCATCAGTCATAGAAACAGTCCTCAGGTCCTGCTATCAACATGCTGTGTTGCTTTATATCATCTGCCAGTGTATAAGACAGTACAGTAATATAGTAACTCCAGCCTCTTCTTTTTATAGGAAATTACAATAAAAGAAAAATCTCTTTACTTGAGCATATTAATTTCTATAAAGTTATCTCATTGTTCTGAAAGCTGAATAGTTAGTCTAGATGTTACTACATAGGTATAAGAGCAACTTAATGTTAAGTGATACCATCATTGGTTTTGAACGGTTTTTGTTATAACAGTGCACAACACCAGTATTGTATGAGATGCTTAACTACTATCATATTTAAGAACTACAGAGTTAAGTTGTGAAGATAACAGTATGTGTGTGAGATGTGATGTGAGGTAGGAAGTCTCTATTGATGTTGTTCTGTTTTAACAAATACTGTGTCTTCAGGGACAGTGTACCATATACCAGCCTCACAAAGTTTAGAGTAAAAATTTCAATAGGTAATGGACCATCAAATTACATTAGATCCAAGGCTATTTGCAAAACTCACACAAATAGACACACAATAACTGCACAACAACTTTTTTTTATGATAGGGGTGAAAGAAAGGTTGTATCTCACTCAATTCGTTTTTCCTCGAATCCTCGCATCCTCACTCCTCACCTCCTTCTCAAGCCACATTGGAAGAGAAGATCCAATGTCCCTCCCCCCTGACCTTCTCCTCCAATGAGTTTTGAGAAGGCAAGAAAAGGAATCAGGGAAATCAAGGTTGTCTGTCGTATACTGTATTATTTATGTGGAGGGTGTTGATTATGATACTTGTAAGTGACAAGCCTATCTTAATTGCCCCTGAGGGGACAAATATAAAGTTGTATTGAATTGAAGGAAAAACGGATTGGGAAAGATCCCAGTACTTACGGCTCCTTGGTTTATGTAGACATGGACTTGTCCTTCCTCTCTCACGGTGCTGTACATGGGAGATCCTACCAGTAGATCAGACAGGCCATCTCCATTCAGGTCCACGGCACACACACTGGCACCAAAATACGAGCCGAGCTACAGTATAGGAAAACAAGTTTCAAATCAATACAGTCGATCAAATCAATCAAATTTATTTATGAAGCCAGCAGTTGTCACCAATTGATTTTGCAGTGAGGAGGTATGATCGAGTTCTGCCTCAAAATCAAGACATTAATTTCCAGTTTCCCAGACAAAGCTTATACCCAGTTCTAGACTAAAATGTTCAATGGAGATTTTTAGTACAAGACTAGGCTTAATCTGTGTCAGGGAACCTGGCCGTAAAGATATCTGGCTACTAATTCCCACCTTGCTGCCCTTGACTTCACTGATTATCTTCAGCATGTTTTCTTCAGCTCTGAATAGGTAGGCCTGGAGAAGAGGACAGAAACGACCTGGTCACATCAAAACTTAAAGCCAACTAAGGATGAATGGTAAAATTCATAAACTACTTAGATTATATCACAATACCCATACAGACATGATCTCAAATCAAATCACATTTTATTTGTCACATGCGCCAAATACAACAGGTGAATACCTTACAGTGAAATGCTTACTTACAAGCCCTTAACCAACAATGCTTTAATCTGATTGCTTTGTACTGATAAAATATCTCCCATCTGTCATCTTAACATTCCTGTGGAACATGTATTTTACAGTCTTAAAAATAAAATAAAATATTCCTCCATAAAATGTGCACAGAATTGCCACAAGACAAAATTATTCCCCACTTTCTGCAGAGAGATTCACTTACATTACCTTATGGGCCATTGTCAAAAGTAGTGCACTTAATAGGGAAAAGAGTGCCCTTTGGGACATAGTCTGTGTCTGCTAAATTACTTAAATGTAAATCGAATGTATTGACGACAAGATCCTTAAAGCATCTCTAAATAAAAGCCTTCCGACAAGTTTAAAATGGCCTGCATTGCAGGAAAGTTCTCCTGCAACAGGGCAACCAGAGCAAAACCCACATGTATTTTTCAATAGCACATATTTCATACATTTCCCCAGTAACATGAGGAATGCCCAAATGCATCATATATTTGCATTTGATGGGGGTGAAAGAAAAAACAGGAATGAAATTAACTCTTACCTTACCAGTCTGCCCGTGCTGAGGTGCACCGCCAACAATCTCTGTGGAGTCAGGGTGGAGGAAGTGGCCAGCCCCAACCGAGTAGCCTGGTGAGGAAAAGAAGGATCACAATGTAGGTACAACGCCAGTACAGCATTAGTACAACTTTAATATAACCAAAGAATCAGACTACCAGAGTAGCCCGGCAATGGAAACGTATCACAACGTTAATACAATGTCAGTGCAACATTAGTATAACCTTAATAAAACATTTGTAAACCTTAGTACAACTTTAGTATACCCAACTGAACAGGTAGTGTAGAACCAGATGGCACTGGTTGATATAAGAGATTAGAGGTCGACCGGTTATGATTTTTCAACGCCGATACCGATACCGATTATTGGAGGAACAAAAAAGCCGATACCGATTAATCGGGCGATTTTTTTTTTTTTTTTTTGTAATAATGACAATTACAACAATACTGAATGAACAATTATTTTAACTTAATATAATACATCAATAAAATCTATTTAGCCTCAAATAAATAATGAAACATGTTCAATTTGGTTTAAATAATGCAAAAACAAAGTGTTGGAGAAGAAAGTAAAAGTGCAATATGTGCCATGTAAGAAAGCTAACGTTTAAGTTCCTTGCTCAGAACATGAGAACATATGAAAGCTGGTGGTTCCTTTTAACATGAGTCTTCAATATTCCCAGGTAAGAAGTTTTAGGTTGTAGTTATTATAGGAATTATAGAACTATTTCTCTCTATATGATTTGTATTTCATATACCTTATGACTATTGGATGTTCTTATAGGCACTTTAGTATTGCCAGTGTAATAGTATAGCTTCCGTCCCTCTCCTCGCCCCTACCTGGGCTCGAACCAGGAACACATCGACAACAGCCACCCTCGAAGCAGCGTTACCCATGCAGAGCAAGGGGATCAACTACTCTAAGTCGCAGAGCGAGTGACGTTTGAAACCCTATTAGCGCGCACCCCGCTAACTAGCTAACCCTTTCACATCGGTTACACCAGCCTAATCTCGGGCGTTGATAGGCTTGAAGTCATAAACAGCTCAATGCTTAAAGCATTGCGAAGAGCTGCTGGCAAAACGCACGAAAGTGCTGTTTGAATGAATGCTTACGAGCCTGCTGGTGCCTACGATTGCTCAGTCAGACTGCTCTATCAAATCATAGACTTAATCATAACATAATAACACACAAAAATACGAGCCTTAGGTCATTAATATGGTCGAATCCGGAAACTATCATCTCGAAAACAAAACGTTTATTCTTTCAGTGAAATACGGAACGGTTCTGTATTTTATCTAACGGGTGGCATCCATAAGTCTAAATATTCCTGTTACATTGCACAACCTTCAATGTTATGTCATAATTACGTAAAATTCTGGCAAATTAGTTCGCAACGAGCCAGGCGGCCCAAACTGTTGCATATACCCTGACTCTGCGTGCAATGAACGCAAGAGAAGTGACACAATTTCACCTGGTTAATATTGCCTGCTAACCTGGATTTCTTTTAGCAAAATATGCAGCTTTAAAAATATATACTTCTGTGTATTGATTTTAAGAAAGGCATGGATGTTTATGGTTAGGTACAGTTGTGCAACGATTGTGCTTTTTTCGCAAATGCGCTTTTGTTAAATCATCCCCCGTTCGGCGAAGTTGGCTGTCTTTGTTAGGAAGAAATAGTTTTCACACAGTTCGCAACGAGCCAGGCGGCCCAAACTGCTGCATATACCCTGACTCTGTTGCAAGAGAAGTGACACCATTTCCCTAGTTAAAAGAAATGCATGTTAGCAGGCAATATTAACTAAATATGCAGGTTTGAAAATATATACTTTTGTATTGATTTTAAGAAAGGCATTGATGTTTATGGTTAGGTACACGTTGGAGCAACAACAGTCCATTTTTGGCGAATGCGCCCAGCATCGATTATATGCAACGCAGGACACGCTAGATAAACTAGTAATATCATCAACCATGTGTAGTTAACTAGTGATTATGATTTATTGATTGATTGTTTTTTATAAGATAAGTTTAATGCTAGCTAGCAACTTACCTTGGCTTCTTACTGCATTCGCGTAACAGGCAGGCTCCTCGTGGAGTGCAATGTAAAGCAGGTGGTTAGAGCGTTGGACTAGTTAACTGTAAGGTTGCAAGATTGAATCCCCGAGCTGACAAGGTAAAAATCTGTCGTTCTGCCCCTGAACAAGGTAGTTAACCCACCGTTCCTAGGCCGTCATTGAAAATAAGAATGTGTTCTTAACTGACTTGCCTAGTTAAATAAAGGTGTAAAAAATAAAATAAAATCGGTGTCCAAACTTGAAATCGGCCCTAATTAATCGGCCATTCCGATTAATCGGCCGACCTCTATAAGAGATAAGAGAAACAAGCCAGACGTAACTGGCATGATGATTTGCAGTAACTACAATTGAGCAAATATTGAGCAACCCCCCCCCCTCACACACACACACAAAAGCATGCTTCCTCTCTGTATTCCCTTACATTACACTTCACGAACTCAAAAACAACTGAGTGTCTTTATGAGACGTGTGACAACCAGACAAGTCTTTCTGATCGTCTCCAACCATATTATAATGAACATACCCAGGTAACTGCCATAGAGGACAGTGCTGCTGTCATCCACATAGGCAGACAGGACCCTGCTGGAGGTGTTGTAGACCAGAACAGACCCAGTCCAGTACGATGTCCCTGGGGCTCCCATTATTATCAAGTCCTGAAGAAAAATAACACAACACATACATCAGAGTATTGGTCAGTTGTTTTTTATGTTTGTGATTTCCCAGTGTGAAAGTTCGCAGAACCTTCTTTACGTTGTGGCAAATGTTTGTTCTCATAACATTAAAATGATCCAGTAGTGCTGATCATTATACAATGTTTGTATAAAACATTCACCTGATGTTAAAAGAATGTTCCCAGAACGCTGCTCTCATATTTTGTTGCAGCAGTATGTTCTTAAAACTTTACTGGTACATTGTGTTATTACATTAACTGGAAACCTAATGAGAACATTTGGGGAATGTCCTGTGGTGGTTGTTTCAGATGTTGTGCACAACATATTAGTGAATGTTAGAAAAACATCCCAAGGATATTTAATTTAAAACGTTTTCCGAAGAATGTTTGAATGTTTTTGGGATGTTATCATCCTAATCTTAGAGAAAAAAAACTAACTAGAACTTAAAGGGAATCTTAACTAATGTTCTGGGAATGTTCCCAGTTTGATGGGTTGTGTATGTGTACATGTACCTGTGTATGTGTATGTGCACACGTGCATTAATAGCATATACATAAACTTTAGGTTAAAACAGAATATGTAGAGGAACTGATACCTCAGTCAGAAAGTTGGATATCCCTGCTTGGCATGATCCATAGTCCTCACCAAACTTCCGTTGGTGATCTGGAGAAAGAGTGGCAGATGCATTTTCATTTTGGCCAATAAAGCAAGCTTACTGTCAACAAGCTCTCAGACTCAGTGCAGGTTGCTTACAGGTGTGGCCTTGGGAGTTAGACATGGCGAGAACAAGAACATATGGATACTCGGCCTCGGTTATTGACTGATTTATGTGATTTATAACCCACATTTTCATTTTTCTGTTGCAAAACTTTTGCTACGGTATGCATTAATGAATAAGAATCAGATATCCTGTAAATGCATAACAATGTACCTTTGTAGCATGGGATGAGTGGTTGAGACTGTTTGAGGTCAGCCTCGTATCTGTAACAGACACCATGAGGCAGCTTGTTCTGGTTTTCTTTCCTGGAATAGAACACGTTCTTCCAACGATGCCCACATGCCTGTGGAAGGAGAAGCAACACAGATGTTGTTGAAGGAAATGCAACTATTTGATAGGAGGAATGTAACAACAATGGAATAGTCTACACTCAACATATGTACGTTTGTGTTTATTCTAACAAGTGACATAATCCGAGCACTGCGCAGCAGCTAGTTTCCGAAATAACATTAAATGACAACAGACTATAGGCTAAACACAAAACGTGTAAATGATGTGGGTCTTCAAAATAGGAACATCAGTGTAATATGGGATCATTTGATATGTCTGGTAGGGTTGCAAAGGATGCAAGTCTTGTTTCTTGTTTAAGACCAGGCACTACAGGCTGAAATAAAAATGTTGCATCTACCTATCAATTCTCAGATTTGTTGGTACTTTGGTCCATTAATGAGTATTTAAAAAAAATAAACATCAAACAATTAAAAACATCAGGAAAAAATACAGTACCAGTCAAAAGTTTGGACGCACCTACTCATTCAAGGATTTTTCACAATGTTTTACTATTTTCTACATTGTAGAATAATAGTAAACACATCAACACCATGAAATAACACATTTGGAATCATGTAGCAACCAAAAAAGTGTTAAACAAATCAAAATAGATTTAGATTCTTCAAAGTAGTCACCCTTTGCCTTGATGACATCTTTGCACACCCTTGGCATTCTCTCAACCAGCTTCACCTGGAATGCTTTTCCAACAGTCTTGAAGGAGTTCCCACATATGTTCAGCACTTGTTGGCTGCTTTTGCTTCACTCTGCGGTCCAACTCATCCCAAACCATCTCAATTGGGTTGAGATCGGCTGATTGTGGAGGCCAGGTCACCTCATGCAGCACTACATCACTCTCCTTCTTGGTCAAATAGCCCTTACACAGCCTGGAGGTGTGTTGGGTCATTGTCCTGTTGAAAAACAAATGATAGTCCCACTAAGCACAAATCAGATGGAACGGCGTATCGCTGCAGAATGCTGTGGTAGGCATGCTGGATAAGTGTGCCTTGAATTCTAAATAAATCACTGACAGTGTCACCAGCAAAGCACCCCCACACCATCTCACTTCCTCCCCCATGCTTCATGGTGGGAACCACATATGCAGAGATCATCCGTTCACTAACTATGCGTCTCAGAAAGACACAGCGGTTGGAACCAAAAATCTCAAATTTGGACTCATCAGACCAAAGGACAGATTTCCACCCGGTCTCATGTCCATTGCTCGTGTTTCTTGGTCCAAGCAAGTCTCTTCTTATTATTGGTGTCCTTTAGTAGTGCTTTCTTTGCAGCAATCGACCATGCACGCAGTCTCCTACGAACAGTTGATGTTGAGATGTGTCTGTTACTTGAACTCTGTGAAGCATTTATTCGTGCTGCAATTTCTGAGGCTGACAACTCTAATGAACCCTAGCAGAGGGTCTTCCTTTCCTGTAGCGGCCCTCATGAGAGCCAGTTTCATCATAGCGCTTGATGTTTTTTGTGACTGCACTTGAAGAAAATGTCAAATTAATAACGAACTATCTATTCTCATACTTTTTTTGAGCTGTTCTTGCCATAATATGGACTTGTTTTTTTACCAAATAGGGCTGTCTTCTGTATACCACCCCTACCTTGTCACAACACAACTAATTGGCTCAAACGTATTAAGAAGGAAAGAAATTCCACAAATTAACTTTCAATAATGCACATCTGTTAATTGAAATGCATTCCAGGTGACTACCTCATGAAGCTGGCTGAGAGAATGCCAAGAGCGTGCAAAGCTGTCCTCAAGGCAAAGGGTAGCAACTTTGAATCTCAAATATAAAATATATGTTGATTTGTTTGACACTTTTTTGGTGTTAAATGTGTTGTTTCATAGTTTTGATGTCTTCACTATTATTCAATGTAGAAAATAGAAAACTTAAGAAAAACCCTGGAATGAGTAGGTATGTCCAAACTTTTGACTGGTACTGTATATTTTCTTTAGTTTATCATAATGTTGTCATCAACATTTTAATGAATTTGAACCACTTTAAAATGGACATGCATCAATCATTTCAAAGCTGACTACATTGAATTGCACTAAAAGCCCATTTCATAGAGATTGTTACAAACTGGCCTATATTTAGTCATTTACTTTGAAGAGATGGTGATTGAGTTTAAATAGGCGTTAGTCTAAATTCAGTGTACTTGTCTTCAACTGCCATTTCCCGAAAGTCAGATTCGTCTTACAAGCCAACAAAAAAAATTCTGCTTCAGAAGCATCTGCATTCACCAAATTGTTTTTTGGTTATCCTTAGACATATTCTCCAGACTTGCTCAGAGGGAATTGTTGATATGTTGTACATTTTTGTATCCTAGATACATGTTGTTGTTTTTTGCCGCAATATGCAAATATGTGCATATTTAGATGTTGCCTCGATTGCATATTTCAATAAAATATTTCATCAGTGTTTTTACAAAAAAAGTATTATATTTGTGCCTACATTCAACTGGCAAAAGTTGATTGTGATATGATTAAGGGAAATAAAATACCCTATGAGGGTGTGGTGCCTGGCCTTAAACAAAGTTCACCAATACAAGATGTACCCATCTCATTATTTGATTTCGGTCTCGGAATGGGCACAAAGACTGTGTATCACTGGAATTTACACCAATACTGACCATCTGAGAAGGGATTGTATAATTTGTTTACCCCTACTGGGACTAATCTACATAGCCAGTACATGACCATCACTGCAAATAACTTTATGACACCTGCTGATATAAAAAGGGCTTTATAAATACATTTGTTTGATTTATTGATTGACTTAACATACCAATACATGGCCATCACGAGGCTGTCTGGACAGGCTGACTCCGAGCCACTGGTTGTCACTCTCAGAGAAGCATGTCTTCCCACAACTGTCCACACCTGTAGTACAGACACACACACACATGCAAGCACACACACCAACGAGTGAGAGAGAGAGAACGTGAATTGAGAGGTGGCAATGACCTTTAAAAATGCCTTATAAACTCTTCGAAAACAATCTGTGGGGCATCCATGTTAAACATCAAGTGCTTCTGGTTATTTGACCGCGGGCTTTCTTATCATCCACTGGAAATGGATCAATGTCAGTGCACAAATCCCCAAAACAACGTTGGTCAAATAACTTGGAAGCAACACAGATTTTTTCTTTGTAAAGTCGATATTACAAACCTGTTGATATTTGCTGACATTCTCTCTTGTTCGAGATGCTGCACTTATAAATTGCTCCTGGATCTTTTACGGCTGGGTAGGAAGATGAATTCGCAACTGGAGCTCCGACTAATAACCTATAACAGGCAATATGGAAATGAATATCCCTAACGTTACAGTTTTATACACATCAATACCCCAGCTGTGGGATATCGAACAAAAACAATCCTTCACACTGAAAAACTCAAAAGGCAACATGGATACTCGTAATGTGCAGTTTCTGGTGGTTTGTTGTGTCAAAAGGTACTTGTGTTTATAGAATCCCTAATTAACAGTTTTCACACATTTTGGGGCTGAATACCCATTTTGTTAATTCTTCAACAACTAATAGCCTAAATGTGTGTAGCCTATTCAGTTGTGGTGTTCTAAAGTATGAATAGAGATTTTTAAAAAGCCCACAACAATGTTTGATTCACTTACCATGTGTTTTTCTGGTACTTGTGTAACAATACAGAATATCCAAATAAAGATCCATTTGGTCCACTGAAACTAATGGGGTGGTCTACATCCAAATTGTAACACTCAGTGAGATTACAGCACCAGAAGTACGCGAGAAGAAAGCTCCAACAGCAAGAAAGATTCCCCGGCGTTTTTCGCTCCATTTTTGTAAAACAAATACCAACTTTTCCAACACGAAGAGATTACAAATGAAGGCAGATTAAAACAAAAGAAAAGAAAACCGTAGTTTATTCAAATCCACGGAAACAGAGAAAAGTCGTACATCCCAATACCAACTTTAGAATGGCATTTGGATAAAGTTGAATAGAGACTGGGCGCGCTCAACTCCTGTTGCGCTTCTTCATGCGTCGGTCGTTCTGCCTGTGCGCAACCTCACATCGTCAGGCTCATGATTAAATTCCGTCACGTGAAACTTCACAAAGTGAGTTAAACCTCTGGCGGACGACTTGCATGCTGCTCCCCAAATGAATCAAACGTAGAGCCCAACCCTCCAACCCACCCTGAAACCTTCTATCCACACCATTAAAACTGAGAGAGATATGTATCCCCTGGATTTAACAGTATCCTGTGCACGTGACGAATACATTTTAATTTGAATCAAAGCCACACACATACAGTTCCTTCAGAAAGTACTGTATTCATCCACACCTTGACTTATTCCACACTTTGCTGTGTTACAGCTTGAACCAGGTTTGCCTCTAGGATTTTGCCTGTGCTCAGCTCCAGTCTGTTTCTTTTTTATCATAAAACCCCCCCAGTCTTTAATGATTACAAGCATACCCATAACATGATGCAGCCACCACTATGCTTGAAAATATGGAGAGTGGTACTCAGTAATTTGCTGTATTGGATTTGCTCCAAACATAACAGTTTATATTCAGGACAAAAAGTGAATTGATTTGCCATTTTTTTTGCATTATTAATGTAGTTCCTTGTTGCAAACAGGATGCATATTTTGGAATATTTTTATTCTGTACAGGCTTCCTGCTTTTTTCTCTGTCAATTAAGTTAGTGTGGTGGAGTAACTACACTGTTTTTTCCTTTCACAGCCATTAAACTCTGCAACTGTTTTAAACAGTGGTGTAAAGTACTTAAGTAAAAATACTTGAAGGTACTACTTAAGTCGTTTTTTGGGGTATCTGTACTTGACTTGACTATTTACATTGTTGATAACTGTTACTTTTACTTCACAACATTCCCAAAGAAAATGTTATACTATTTACTCCATACATTTTCAGTGACACCCAAAAGTACTCGTTACATTTTGAATGCTTAGCAGGACAGGAACATTGTCTAATTCACACACTTATCAAGATATCCTCCCTGGTCATCCCTACTGCCTTCCTTCTTTTCACTCTGTCAATTAGGTTAGTATCGTGGAGTAACTACAGTACACGGTTTTCTCCTTTCACAGCCATTAAACTCTGTAACTGTTTTAAACATTGGTGTGAAGTGGTCTAATTCTCAAACTTATCAAGAGATCAACCCTGGTCATTCCTACTGCCTCTGATCTGGCGACTCACTAAACACATGGTTCGTTTGTAAATTATGTCTGGGTGTTGGCGCATGCCCCTGGCTATCAGTATATAAAAACAAAAAGTATGTTGCCTGGTTTGCTTAATATAAGGAATTAAGAATGATTTATACTTTTACTTTTACTTTTGATACTTAGGTTTATTTAAAACCAAATACTTTTAGACTTTTACTCAAGTAATATTTTACTGGGTGACTTTCCCTTTTACTTCTGTCATATTTTTATGAAGGTATCTTTACTTTTACTCCAATATGAAAATTGGGTACTTTTTCCAACCATTGGTTTTAAAGTCACCATGGTGAAATTCCTGAGCAGTTTTCTTCTTCTCCCCGGCAACTGAGTTAAGAAGGACGCCTGTATCTTTGTAGTGACTGGATGTATGGATACACCATCCAAAGTGTAATTAATAACTTCACCATGCTCAAAGAGATATTCAATGTTGATGTATTATTATTTTGACCCATCTACCAATAGGCGTCTTTAATCTGTGTTGGACATTCATTGCTCGACTAAAGGACCTTACAGTGTGGGGTACAGAGATGAGGTAGTCATTCAAAAATAATTTTAAACACAATTATTACACACAGAGTGAGTACATGCAACTTATTATGTGACTTGATAAGTACATTTTTAATCCTGAATTTATTTAGGTTTGATATAGCAAAGTTGAATACTGATTGAATCAAGACATTTCAGCTTTTCATTTCCATTTAATTTGCAAACATTTCAAAAAACGTATTTCCACATTATGGGGTATTGTGTGTAGGCCAGTGACACAACATCTCAATTTAAACCATTTCACATTCAGGCTGTAACACAACAAAATGGGGAAAAAGTCAAGGGGTGTGAATACTTTCTGAAGGTACTATAGATGCTGCTGAAATTGATTGTTGACTATGTGGCAGCAGTGGCTGGTCTACTATACATTCATGCCAGCATAATACTAAAGTCTAATTAGCTTTTTGTAATAGGTGAAGGAATAGAAAAAGTAACTGATACGAAACATATACATGTTTTATCTTCCTAACAATAAAGTTTATTAAAAACAAATGGAATTAGTCTATTGAAATTTTATTTTAAAGAGCAAATGAATATGGACCATGATTGAGTGTCAGTATCTGGCGGGAAACTGGGAATGTTATCCTACAGGGCAAGACCAGGAGGAATGTCTGTCTGGTCTGTCAACAGTATTTCCCATATTGGTCTATGCAGAACATAATGTGAATTTAAGTTTTTTATATATTTTTTTATTTCACCTTTATTTAACCAGGTAGGCTAGTTGAGAACAAGTTCTCATTTGCAACTGCGACCTGGCCAAGATAAAGCATAGCAGTGTGAACAGACAACAACACAGAGTTACACATGGAGTAAAAAATAAACAAGTCAATAACATGGTAGAAAAAAGAGAATCTATATACAATGTGTGCAAAAGGCATGAGGTAGCCAATAAATTAAGTTAATGACCTGCTGTGTAATTTGGTAAGAATTTAGCATCTGTCAGGTATTTTCTCCCTCCTTGTTTGTGTGTTTGCGTGCATGCGTGTGCATCTTTGTGTGTGAGTGTGTGTTTGTGTGTGTGTGTGTGTGTGTGAGTGTGTGTTTGTGTGTGTGTGTGTGTGTGTGTGTGTGTGAGTGTGTGTTTGTGTGTGTGTGTGCATACCGTAGGGCTATAGCGGTCATGACATTTTGTCAGCCGATTATTGTCATGCAAAAGACTACCGGTCTCACAGTAGTTGACTGTTAATTAACATAAACATGTTTAGCATCACCATATGTGCACAGGCATGTGTGTGTGTGTGTGTGCATGCAGAGCTAGTGTTGGCCTTGCCGGTAGTCTGCTGGACTAATTGCCTGCTCAGTTATTGTTGGTGGAGGGCTGGATGGAGAGTTTGGGCAAAGTCCACTTGGTTTAGCAGTAGGTCGTTTGGCTTAACAGTAGGTCAGTTTGATTAACAGTAGGTTGGTTGGTTTAGCAGTAGGTCATTTGGCTTAACAGTAGGTCAGTTTGATTAACAGTAGGTTGGTTGGATTAGCAGTAAGGTTGGTGTAACACGGTTGGTTTAACAGTAGGTCGATTGGTTTAACAATCAACAGCACTCCTAATCCAAGATGCTTGATACATAATTTCCGGTCACAACTTGCAGACTTGTTTATGTTTTGTTGCTAACCTTACTTTGCTACCTGACACTTTACGGTTTTAACTTTTTATTACCGTTTATATTTTTAGTTTTTCCCTCGCTCTACTTTTTTTTCATTCAACTTTTTCCCTACAGACGCTTTATCTGGACGTGGTTCGTCAGGACCTCCACCAGCAGAAGAAGTAGTAACATTAACATGATGCCTTATAATTGCAGTCGCTGTACTCATAATATACAGGAGATCGATCGCCTTACGGCGAGGATAGCTGTGCTGTATGCCCAGCTTCAGACGCAATGGTTAGGCAAGGGTGATTTCAGTGTAGGAAAGGATGAAACAGCGTCTGTGCCACCAGTAAGTACAGATAGTAGTATAAATCTCCTTGCACAGTCCCCGCAGCCGGACAACTTTCTCATGGCTTCTGGAGGGAAATTCTGTAGGAATGCTCAACCGGGGTCGCTCATTCAGCCGACAGAAACTTTTAAAAAGATGTGCTCGGTTGGTTTTACCGTTATTTGTTTTCACGGTTACGTAGGTGCATGAGTGTCGGAACTGTGTTTGTTCCTCTGTGTGTTTGCACGGGTTCTCTGTTATGAAGGTGTCATCTTTTTCAATTGTGCCATTCCAGTGTTGGTGGACTGTCTTATTTAAATACGCTTCTCAGACATCGCTGCTCTCCTGCCCCTGACTCCTACATCTATCACCTAGATGCACCTAATCACACCAACAGAGTGCTGTTGAGGCTACTGTAGACCTTCATTGCAAAACAGTGAGTTATTTGGTGACATTAATATATTTAGTATAGTTTTATCTTAAAATTACAACTTTTTAAATGTTTCACTATTTTAATTTGTATGAAATTCAGTGAGGAGGGTCCTCCCCTTCCTCCTCTGAGGAGCCTCCACTGGTGTGTGTCATAGCAGGATGAGGATAATCTACTTTACGGGTACAGTATGTACCCTACCACCCCATGCCACCACCCATCTCTGCCCCAACGCTTTATCACTCCCCTTATTAAAAAATAACTAAATTATAGAGAGCTACATCAGTTTGTAATAACTGAGGTTGTAATAGTACGTCTGTGGCATTATGTGCTGGCTGTTGAATGCCCACCCACTCTCTCCAATGCATAGTCTCAGGAGGTATGTGAACTCCTTCCATAGCCCGCGCTTCTATGCCACTGTAAACCATTAGCAAGGTGGCATCATACAGGGGGAAAATTAAGTGTTTTGCTTCTGAAACGGCCGGCAGTGTGCTGCTAACAGTATAGCTTCCTCCACTGTCTTATCCCCATACCGGGCTCAAACCAGTGATCCTCTGCTCGCAGACAGTTTGTGACCACCCTCCTTGATAACGTACCAACCATTTCAGCTATCAAATTTGGTTTTTTTCGATAGCTCCATTGGCGACATTTCAAGCTAGCTGGTTGTATACAGTTGAAATCATTAAAACTCATTTTTAACCACTCCACAAATTTCTTGTCCTAACCGACTTGCCAAAACTATAGTTTGTTAACATCTACTTTGTGCATGACACAAGTAGTTTTTCCAACAATTGTTTACAGACAGATTATTTCACTGTATCACAATTCCAGTGGATCAGAAGTTTACATACACTAAGTCGACTGTGTCTTTAAACAGCTTGGAAAATTCCAGAAAATTATCTCATGGCTTTAGAATCTTCTGATAGGCTAATTGACATCATTTGTGTCAATTGGAGGTGTACCCGTGGATGTATTTGAAGGCCTACCTTCAAACTCAGTGCCTCTTTGCTTGACATCATGGGAAAATCAAAAGAAATCAGCCAAGACCTCAGAAAGAAATGTGTACACCTCCACAAGTCTGGTTCATACTTGGGAGCAATTTCCAAACGCTTTAAGGTACCACGTTCATCTGTACAAACAATAGTACGCAAGGATAAACACCATGGGACCATGCAGCCATCATACCACTTAGGAAGGAGACGCGTTCTGTCTCCTAGAGATGAACGTACTTTGGTGTGATAAGTGAAAATCAATCCCAGAACAACAGCAAAGGACCTTGTGAAGATGCTGGAGGAAACAGGTACAAAAGTATCTATATCCACAGTAAAACGAGTCCTATATTGACATAACCTGATCGGCCGCTCAGCAAGGAAGAAGCCACTGCTCAAAAACTGCCATATAAAAGCCAGACTACGGTATGCAACTGCACAACTGCACATTGATGAAAGAAAAATAGAGCTGTTTGGCCATAATGACCTTTGTTATGTTTGGAGGAAAAGGGGGGGCTGCAAGCTGAAGAACACCATCCCAACCGTGAAGCACGGGGGTGGCAGCATCATGTTGTGGGGGTGCTTTGCTGCAGGAGGGACTGGTGCACTTCACAAAATAGATGGCTTCATGAGAAAGGAAAATTATGTGGATTTTTTGAGGCAACATCTCAAGACATCAGTCAGGAGTTAAAGCTTGGTCACAAATGGGTCTTCGAAATGGACAATGACCCCAAGCATACTTCCAAAGTTGTGGCAAAATGGCTTAGGGACAACAGAGTCAAGGTATTGGAGTGGCCATCACAAAGCCCTGACCTCAATCTTATAAGAACATTTGTTGGCAGACCTGAAAAAGCATGTGCGAGCAAGGAGGCCTACAAACCTGACTCTATTACACCAGCTCTGTCAGGAGGAATGGGCCAAAATTCACCTAACTTATTGTGGGAAGCTCGTGGAAGGCTACCCGAAACATTTGACCCAAGTTAAACAATTTAAAGGCAATGCTACCAAATACTAATTGAGTGTATGTAAACTTCTGACCCACTCGGAATGTGGTGAAAGAAATTAAAGCTGAAATAAATTATTCTCTCTACTATTATTCTGACATTTCACATTCTTAAAATAAAGTGGTGATACTAACTGACCTAAGACAGAATTTTTACTCTGATTAAATGTCAGGAATTGTGAAAAACTGAGTTTAAATGTATTTGGCTAAGGTGTCGGTAAACTTCCGACTTCAACTGTATCTGTCTGACTACCATGTGCCTGGCTGTTTGTATATCTGTCTGACCACCATGTGTGAAGCATTCCATTGATTTAAAGCATCTTCCCTGTGTTTACTTTGAATTAGAAACCACTCATCAGAAACATCAGTTTTCCCATCAAAGGAAGTAATGAAGTCCCAGTGTTTGTGTGGATAAAGTTAAAACAGTTTTTATTATCTGAATACCCCAATATGTTCCTCTCTTCTCCTCACATACCATTCCTGAGCCCCATCCATATGGCTGTCAGAGGCCCTAGTGTACAGTATCTCAGGACACACACACACACACGCACGCACGCACGCACGCACGCACGCACACCCTGAACTCGATCCACATGGTTGTGAGAGGCCCTAGTATTTCTCAGGAGAGGAGAGACATAATGAGCTGCCTGTGAATTTCACGCAGGGCAGCAGCTCAGGACAGACCCCAGCTGTGGCCAAGGCATGCACTGGTTACACAGGACCTACTACAAAACTTCTAATGGTGCTCTTCAATGGGCCAGGAGGAGAGGGTATAGGGAGCAGTAGGTCTGCATCATTGGCAGGAGATGCACTACCTTGGTTCTGTGTTAGCATGAGGATCAACTACCAGCAGTAAATATTTGATGGGACTGGGTGGGTTCAAGGGCAATGTACAACACTGGTCTTTACAGGTGATGTTTATTGTCAGGAGGGAGATGAACAAGAAGAAGAAGATTACCAACAGACACACAAACACACACACAGAGGGTGATGCTATTCCAACTGGAGTGACATTAGCCCTCTCTTGTCAGACCAATCCTGAGATCCTAATTGAGACTCCAGCTTAGTGGATAAATGCTTGTCATTGTCAAAAACTGGGCGACTCCATAGCAAATGTTTAGCCAATCACAGCCGATCATGAGATCAGTCAGATAATAATGCAGGAGAGCTTTCAAAATAACAAATGAGAGGGAGAATTGATGAGTAGATCCCTAGCAACAGAGTCTCCTCAGGACAAACAAACCCCCTAGCAACAGTCCCAGCGGGTGCAGATACACTGTAGCTAATTGAATCCATCAGCAGATGGGTGTGTGTGTGTATGTGTTAATGTGTGTGTTTGTGTGCATGTGTATGTGTGTGTGTGTCAGCAACCATGGACAATCTAAACCACAACCATGAATAAGAAATGGCTTGTTAAATCAAACAACAGTCATCTCAAATGGAACTTAACAGCGATTTTCTGTCTCTCTCTCACTGAACTTGCCTGTGCCGTGGTGGTTTCATTTGCTTTGTCTCCACCTAGCCCTCTTGTCCAATGTCCGTTCCTTTCTCTTACCTCCATCTACTTCACCTCCACACTCTTTTTATTTTGCCTCTATCTCTCTCTCTCCTAGTCCTGCCTGGTTCAGCTGTGGTCCAGTGATTCAGCTGAATCTGATCTTCCACCCGCTCCATCATCCCGATATGAAATGAGCCTGATCTCATTTCCATGCCAAACAGGACATTTGGCATGGAGCAGTGCAACCCGGTCTGAGCCTCATCCTTGACATCTTCATTGGGGGGCCAGGCAGGCAGCAGGCACCAGGCTAAAAGAGAAAGTGGGGCACTGCTGCCTCCCCTTGTTTCTGCACAGGGCATCACTGCTGAGGGTGGTGTGTGTAAGCATGTGTGTGTGTGAGGTGTACTTGCCCTTTTAGGAAGGTTACTACGCCCCCACCTCGGCCCGTCAAGCCTTCCACAGGGAGAGGCCTTCATGGGTATGGTGAGGAGCAATGAGTGTGAAGTCTAGCCTAGCGAGCCAGAGAAGCTCAGCTGTAACTGAGGTTTGTAACCAACCAGCAGCCCAGGCACCATATACTGTACCTGCACCATCCTGGGATTTTAATTGGCATTCAGTGGCTTGATAAATGGATTGGCATAATGGGACGATATACTTGACATATGCAGGGCTCTCCTGAGACTGAGGGATTCATCTTTTGTACTTCACACATCGTTCGCTCGACATGCTGCAGATACCAACACAGAGAGGCGCCTCTCGCTCCATTACCAGCTGCGTCCCTGTCACCGATGCACCCCCCCTCGTACCCCCTCTCTACCCCCCTCTCACTCTCCTCTACCCCCTGCTCACCCCAGCCAATCAGATCTTTGCCAAATTCGAAGCCCAGTGCCTGGGGGTTATAGAGAGAGCGGCACAGCCAAGATGCCACACCACAGAAGAGTAGAGTACTGATTCACTCTTTCTCTCTCAGGCTATGTACATAGCCTGTCTTCTCCTGACAGCCAGGTCTGCCTACGGTAGCAAGGCTATGCTCACTGAGTCTGTACGTAGTCAAAGCTTTCTTAAATGTATTTTTGGTCAGTCACAGTGGTCAGTTATTCTGCCACGGTGTACTCTCTGTTTAGGGCCAAATAGCATTCCAATTACCTCTGTTTTTTGGTTTAATTCTTTCCAATGTGTCAAGTTATTATATTTGAGTTTTCTCATGATTTGGTTGGGTCTAATTGTGTTGCTGTCCTGTGGTGTCTGTTTGTGTTTGTGAACAGACCCCGGGACCAGCTTGCTTAGGGTACTCTTCTCTAGGTCCATCTCTCTGTAGGTGACAGCTTTGTAATGGAAAGGTTGGGAATCGCTTCCTTGTAGGTGTTTGTAAAATGTAACGGCTCTTTTATGGATTTTGATCATTAGCGGGTATCGTCCTAATTCTGCTCTGCATGCATTTTTTGATGTTTTACGATGTACACAAAGGATGTTTTTGCAGAATTCTGCATGCTGTGTTTCCCCGTTTCGTGAAGGAACCCCAGGCCTCCAACCATAAATAGCAATGGGTTCTATAACTCAAGTATTTGTTGCCAGATCCTAATTGGGATGTCAAATTTTATGTTCCTTTTGATAGCGTAGAAGGCCCATCTTGCCTTGCCTCTCATATCGTTCACAGCTTTGTGGAAGTTACCTGTGGAGCTGATGTTTAGGCCGAGGTATGTATGGTTTTTTGTGTGCTCTAGTGCTCTAGAGAATTTGTATTTTTAGGTCCTGGCAACTGGACCTTTTTTGGAACACCATTATTTTTCTCTTACTGAGATTTACTGTCAGGGCGCAGGTCTGACAGAATCTGTGCAGAAGATTTAGGTGCTGCTGTAGGCCCTCCTTGGTTAGTGACAGAAGCACCAGATCATCAGCAAACAGTAGGCCTTTGACTTCAGATTCTAGTAGGATGAGGCCGAGTGCTGCAGGCTGTTCTAATGCCCTCACCAATTAGTCGATATATATATCTGGAAGAGGGTGGGGCTCAAGCTTCATCCATGTCTCACCCTGTGGAAATAAATGTATTTTTTTCCAATTTTAACCGCAACCTTATTGTTTCTGTACAGTACTGTACATGGATTTTATAATGTCTTGTGTTTTCCCCCCAACCATACTTTCGATCAATTTGTATAGCAGACCCTCGTGCCAAATTGAGTCAAAAGCTTTTTTGAAATCACCAAAGCATGAGAAGACTTTACCTTTGTCTTTAAAAGTTGATTCTAATAATTATATTTGATCATGTACTGTATATGTTTTTGCTGTTTGTTCTTTGTTATAGAGCCATAAAGATTGGAGAATTGGTTTATCCATACATCTCTGTTTTGGATAGATAACTCTTTGAGTTGTTATTTGTTTAGTGTGTTCCAATTTTCCTCGAAGTGGTTAGATTCTATGGATTAAATTGAGCAATTGTTTTAATGATTCACCATAGTGAAGGCACAGGATCAAGTTTCTGGGTCTCTATTTTTTTGGTTGAAAAGATTTCTATATTTCTTTCTGTTGCATCCTTCATTAAACCATTTGTCATTGTTGTTCATTTTCTTAGGTTGTCTGCTTGACATTTTTTTATTTGATAGGGAAGCTGAAAGGTCAAATATACTGTTGTCTAAAAGGGAGTGAATTTGGTGTTGCCCAATTGTTTTTTTGGTAGCATTTATTAATATTATGCAGTTCTTTCGGCTTTGATGCCTCATGATTGAGTATTGCTCTGTTCAAGTAGACTGTGATTTTGCTGCAATCTGACAGGGATGTCAGTGGGTTGACTGAACTGAGAGAGTCTGGGTTAAGGTCAGTGATAAAGTAGTCTACAGTACTACTGCCAAGAGTTGAGCTGTAAGTATACCTACCGTAAGAGCCCCTCGAAGCCTACCATTGACTATGTACAGACCCAGCGTGTGACAAAGCTACAGGAGTCGTGACCCATTTTTGTTGGTTGTTTTGTCGTGTCTAGTTGTGTCTAGGGGGTATATTGGGCAGGGAATGATGCCCCCTTCGGTGTTTGTCCCTCATGTGTGCTGAGAGTGTCAGGTTCTTGTCCAGTACTGGCATTTAGGTCACCACAGACTAGTACATGTCTACGGGGCTGGAAATGGTTGATTTCCCCATATAGGAAGAGAAACGATCATCGTTAAAGTATGGGGGTTCTATTGTCATCGTTAAAGTATGGTGATTCTATTGGCACTGTTAAAGTATGGGGTTTATATTGTCACTGTTAAAGTATGGAGATTCTATTGTCATCGGTAAAGTATAGGGATTCTATTGTCACTGTTAAAGTATGGAGATTCTATTGTCATCGTTAAAGTATGGAGATTCTATTGTCATTGTTAAAGTATGGGGACTGTATTGTCATTGTTAAAGTATGGGGATTCTATTGTCATTGATAAAGTATGGTGGTTCTATTGTCATCGTTAAAGTATGGTGATTCTATTGTCATTGTTAAAGTATGGGGACTGTATTGTCATTGTTAAAGTATGGGGACTGTATTGTCATTGATAAAGTATGGTGATTCTATAGTCATCGTTAAAGTATGGGGATTCTATTGTCATTGTTAAAGTATGGGGATTCTATTGTCATTGTTAAAGTATGGAGATTCTATAGTCATCGTTAAAGTATGGTGATTCTATAGTCATCGTTAAAGTATGGGGATTCTATTGTCATTGTTAAAGTATGGGGATTCTATTGTCATTGTTAAAGTATGGTGGTTCTATTGTCATCGTTAAAGTATGGTGATTCTATAGTCATCGTTAAAGTATGGGGATTCTATTGTCATCGTTAAAGTATGGTGATTCTATTGTCATCGTTAAAGTATGGTGATTCTATAGTCATCGTTAAAGTATGGGGATTCTATTGTCATCGTTAAAGTATGGTGATTCTATTGTCATCGTTAAAGTATGGTGATTCTATTGTCATCGTTAAAGTATGGGGATTCTATTGTCATCGTTAAAGTATGGTGATTCTATTGTCATCGTTAAAGTATGGTGATTCTATAGTCATCGTTAAAGTATGGTGATTCTATAGTCATCGTTAAAGTATGGGTATTCTATTGTCATCGTTAAAGTATGGTGATTCTATTGTCATCGTTAAAGTATGGTGATTCTATAGTCATCGTTAAAGTATGGTGATTCTATAGTCATCGTTAAAGTATGGGGATTCTATTGTCATTGATAAAGTATGGAGATTCTATAGTCATCGTTAAAGTATGGGGATTCTATTGTCATCGTTAAAGTATGGTGATTCTATTGTCATCGTTAAAGTATGGTGATTCTATAGTCATCGTTAAAGTATGGTGATTCTATAGTCATCGTTAAAGTATGGGGATTCTATTGTCATCGTTAAAGTATGGTGATTCTATTGTCATCGTTAAAGTATGGTGATTCTATAGTCATCGTTAAAGTATGGTGATTCTATAGTCATCGTTAAAGTATGGGGATTCTATTGTCATCGTTAAAGTATGGTGATTCTATTGTCATCGTTAAAGTATGGTGATTCTATAGTCATCGTTAAAGTATGGGGATTCTATTGTCATCGTTAAAGTATGGTGATTCTATTGTCATCGTTAAAGTATGGTGATTCTATAGTCATCGTTAAAGTATGGGGATTCTATTGTCATCGTTAAAGTATGGTGATTCTATTGTCATCGTTAAAGTATGGTGATTCTATTGTCATTGATAAAGTATGGTGATTCTATTGTCATCGTTAAAGTATGGGGATTCTATTGTCATCGTTAAAGTATGGATATTCTATTGTCATCGTTAAAGTATGGAGATTCTATTGTTTTTGACTAATTTAATAGAGTGGGTTTAGTCTGATCTATACTAAGTTAGCATACCCCCTGAGTCTCTTCCCTGTTTCACACCTGGTAGTTTCATGGATGGGACTACCAGCTGAAACCTAGAGGGGAACCATTGTGTCCAGCTCCTCTATACCATGTTTCTTGTAGAATAACAATGTCTCTATTTCCAACTTACTTGATGAAGTCTGGGTTCCTTCTCTTTAAAACAAAGGCAGATGACCTCAGACCTTGTATTCTCTCTCTCTCTCTCTCTCTCTCTCTCTCTCTCTCTCTCTCTCTCTCTCTCTCTCTCTCTCTCTCTCTCTCTCTCTCTCTCTCTCTCTCTCTCTCTCACTCGCTCTTTCTCTCTCTCGCTCAATTCAATTTAATTTGCTTTATTGACATGTAACAATGTACATATTGCCAAAACTTATTTTGGATATTTACAATATGAAAAAAAAAATAGAATCAAAATTGTCAATGGGACAACAGTAACAACAATAACCAAGGGTCAAAATAACCATACATTGAACAATAACAATAAGCATACAGTAGAGGACATTGGTCTGTCAGACACTGTCCCCCTGCCAACCCACAGCTCTCTGCGTCCTCCCCCAACAGGCCGGGTAGCTTACTCTCATCAGAGAGGTCTTTGAAACCTTTAATAAGGGTTTCAAATTTGGGGAAATGACACTCTCTAATTGTTTTATATTTTTCAATTTAGTCAGGAAATGCAGCTCCGTCTCAGGTTCTGCTGTTGTGCAGTGGTTGCACAGCCTTTCCTCTACAGGGAGCCAGGTTTTCCTGTGTCTACCCTTCTCAATGGCAAGGCTGTGCTCACTGAGCCTGTACTTTGTCAAGGTTTTTCTAAGGTTTTGATCAGTAACCATGGTCAAATAGTTAGCCACGGTGTATTGTCGATTTAGGGCCAGATAGCACTGCATTTTGCTTTGTGTTTGTGCTTGTGTTTCACAATAAGCAATGTAGTTTTGTTTTGACTGTGTTGTAATTTGGTTTATTCTGATTAATTGGATGGTCTGGTCCTGAGGCGTCAGTGTGTTAGTAGAACAGGTTTGTGAACTCAGCCCCAGGACCAGCTGGATGAGGGGACTCTTTTCTTGGCATTGCAGGGCTTGGTAATGATATGAGAGGGGGTCACTGTATTTTAGATGTTTTCAAAGCTTAATTGCTCTTTTTTGAGTTTTTATTATTAGTGGATATTGGCCTAATTCTGCCCTGCATGCATTGTTTGTAGTTTTCCTCTGGACACGTAGGAGAATCTTATAGAACTCTGCATGCAGGGTTTCAATGGGGTGTTTGTCCCATTTGATGAAATCTTGTTTTGCAAGTGGACCCCACACCTCGCTGCCATAAAGTGCAATTGGTTCAAGGACATATTCAATTAGTTTTAGCCAAATTTGAATAGGTATTTCAATTTGAATTTGATTTTTAATGGCGTAGAATGCCCTGCATGCTTTCTCTCTCAGTTCATTCACTGCCTCATTAAGGTGTCCAGTTGAGCTTATTTTTAAACCTAAGTAATTGTAGTGTGTGCAGTACTCTATATATTTTGTACCAATTGAGAACTTTGGTCTAATTCCCTGAGATCTGGATCTCCTCTGGAAAATCATTATTTTAGTATTTTTGGGGTTTACTGCCAGGGCCCAGGTCTGACAGTACTGCTCTAGCAGGTCCAGGCTCTGTTGTAGGCCAGGTGCTGTGGGTGACAGCAGGCATAGTGTCACGATCGTCTAAGGTGGAAACAGTGGACCAAAGCGCAGCGTGGTTAGCGTAAATACTTCTTTATTTTAAGATGTCGCCAACAAAACAATAAACATAAAAACGAAAATGTGAAGCCTGCTCACAGGCAACTATACATGGACAACTACCCACAAATACAGGTGGGAAAAAAGGCTACCTAAGTATGGTTCTCAATCAGAGACAACGATAGACAGCTGCTTCTAATTGAGAACCACACCCGGCCAAACACAAAGAAATACAAATCATAGAAAAGGGAACATAGAATGCCCACCCAAATCACACCCTGACCAAACCAAAATAGAGACATCAAAAGCTCTCTACGGTCAGGGCGTGACAGTACCCCCCTGCCAAAGGTGCGGACTCTGGCCGCAAAACCTGAACCTATAGGGGAGGGTCTGGGTGGGCATTTCTCCGCGGTGGCGGCTCTGGTGTGGGACGTAGACCTCGCTCCACCCCTGGCTTAGCCCACTTGTGTGGCGCCTCTAGAGCAGGGACCCTCGCCGCCGACCCCGTACTGGGGACCCTCGTAGCAGGCTCCGGACTGTAGGGCGACTCTGGAAGCTCCAGACTGGAGGGCAACGCTGGAGGCTGCAGACTGGAGGGAAATGCTGGATGCTCAGGACTGGAGGGCGTCGCTAGAGGCTCCGGACTGGAGACCGTCGCTGGAGGCTCCGGACTGGAGATCGTCGCTGGAGGCTCCGGACTGGAGATCGTCGCTGGAGGCTCCGGACTGGAGGGCGACTCTGGAGGCTCCGGACTGGAGGTCGACTCTGGAGGCACCGTGTGCTTTACCGCATAACACGCTGCCTGACCAGTATCACGCTGCTTCCGGTAAGCACGGGGGAGTTGGCTCAGGTCTATCGCCTGACTCCGCCAATCGCCCTGTGTGCCCCCCCCAAAAAAATTGGGGGGGGGGGGCTGCCTCTCGTGCCTGCTGCGCTGCCTTGCCGCCTCATATCGCCGCCTCTCAGCTTTAGCTGCCTCCAGTTCTTCTTTCGGGCAGCGATATTCCCCAGCCTGTCTCCAGGCTCCCTGTCCGTCCAATATCTCCTCTCATGTCCAGGAGTCCTGAACCCTCTGCTCCTCCATACCACGTTGCTTGGTCTGCTTGTGGTCGGTAGTTCTGTCACGATTGTCTAAGGTGGAAACAGTGGACCAAAGCGCAGCGTGGTTAACGTACATACTTCTTTATTTTAAGATGTCACCAACAAAACAATAAACATCCAAACGAAAACGTGAAGCCAACGTAGTGCTCACAGGCAACTATACATGGACAACTACCCACAAATACAGGTGGGAAAAAAGGCTACCTAAGTATGGTTCTCAATCAGAGACAACGATAGACAGCTGCTTCTAATTGAGAACCACACCCGGCCAAACACAAAGAAATACAAATCATAGAAAAGGGAACATAGAATGCCCACCCAAATCACACCCTGACCAAACCAAAATAGAGACATCAAAAGCTCTCTACGGTCAGGGCGTGACAGTACCCCCCTGCCAAAGGTGCAGACTCTGGCCGCAAAACCTGAACCTATAGGGGAGGGTCTGGGTGGGCATTTCTCCGCGGTGGCGGCTCTGGTGTGGGACGTAGACCTCGCTCCACCCCTGGCTTAGCCCACTTGTGTGGCGCCTCTAGAGCAGGGACCCTCGCCGCCGACCCCGTACTGGGGACCCTCGTAGCAGGCTCCGGACTGTAGGGCGACTCTGGAAGCTCCAGACTGGAGGGCAACGCTGGAGGCTGCAGACTGGAGGGAAATGCTGGATGCTCAGGACTGGAGGGCGTCGCTAGAGGCTCCGGACTGGAGACCGTCGCTGGAGGCTCCGGACTGGAGATCGTCGCTGGAGGCTCCGGACTGGAGATCGTCGCTGGAGGCTCCGGACTGGAGGGCGACTCTGGAGGCTCCGGACTGGAGGGCGACTCTGGAGGCACCGTGTGCTTTACCGCATAACACGCTGCCTGACCAGTATCACGCTGCTTCCGGTAAGCACGGGGGAGTTGGCTCAGGTCTATCGCCTGACTCCGCCAATCGCCCTGTGTGCCCCCCCCCCAAAAAAAAAATTGGGGGGGGGGCTGCCTCTCGTGCCTGCTGCGCTGCCTTGCCTCATATCGCCGCCTCTCAGCTTTAGCTGCCTCCAGTTCTTCTTTCGGGCAGCGATATTCCCCAGCCTGTCTCCAGGGTCCCTGTCCGTCCAATATCTCCTCTTATGTCCAGGAGTCCTGATCCCTCTGCTCCTCCATACCACGTTGCTTGGTCTGCTTGTGGTCGGTAATTCTGTCACGATTGTCTAAGGTGGAAACAGTGGACCAAAGCGCAGCGTGGTTAACGTACATACTTCTTTATTTTAAGATGTCACCAACAAAACAATAAACATCCAAACGAAAACGTGAAGCCAACGTAGTGCTCACAGGCAACTATACATGGACAACTACCCACAAATACAGGTGGGAAAAAGGCTACCTAAGTATGGTTCTCAATCAGAGACAACGATAGACAGCTACCTCTGATTGAGAACCACACCTGGCCAAACACAAAGAAATACAAATCATAGAAAAAGGAACATAGAATGCCCACCCAAATCACACCCTGACCAAACCAAAATAGAGACATAAAAAGCTCTCTACGGTCAGGGCATGACACATAGTGTAACGGCTTGTGCTCTCCTCATCCTCGGAAGAGGTGAGGAGAGAAGGATCCTCAGACCAAAACGCAGGCTTAGGGAAATAAGCCATCTTTATTATAAAATATGATGGCAACACGAAACGAAACAAAACACTTTAACAAGCTTACAAAAATAACAAAACGACGTTGACGCAACCTGAACATAAACTTACATAACTAAACATAAACTTACGTACAGGAAAAACAGACGACATCGAAACGAAACAAACAAACGCTACAGTCCTATGTGGTACGAACATACATACAGACACAGGAGACAATCACCCACAAACAAACAGTGAGAATGCCCTACCTAAATATGACTCTTGATTAGAGGAAAACGCAAACCACCTGCCTCTAATCAAGAGCCATACCAGGCAAACCAAAACCAACATAGAAACAAATAACATAGAATGCCCACCCAACCTCACGTGCTGACCAACTAACACACAAAAACTAACATAAATAGGTCAGGAACGTGACAGTACCCCCCCCACAAGGTGCGAACTCCGGGGACGCACCAGCACAAAGTCTAGGGGAGGGTCTGGGTGGGCATCTAACCACGGTGGTGGCTCAGGCTCCGGGCGCGGTTCCCACCCCACCATAATCCATCCTAGCCTCCTCCCTCCAAGAATGTCCACCCTCTTTCTTCCCCCACAAAATCCTCTTAATAACATATCTAATAATGACAACACCGGAACAGAGAGATAAACCAAGACAGAGGGATAGATAAGAATATAGAGGTAGATAAAGATAGAGAGGGAGATCAGGATAGAGGGGCAACTCCGGACTGAAAGGCAGCTCCGGACAGAGAGACAGCTCTGGACTGATGGGCAGTTCTGGGTATCTAGCCTTTTCAGGCTGAAGGGCAGCTCATGGCTGACTGACGACTCTCGACGCTCATGGCAGGCTGACGGCTCTCGACGCTCATGGCAGGCTGACGGCTCACGACGCTCATGGCAGGCTGACGGCTCTCGACGCTCATGGCAGGCTGACGGCTCTCGACGCTCATGGCAGGCTGACGGCTCTCGACGCTCATGGCGCTCTGACGGCTCTGGCTGCTCATGGCGCTCTGACGGCTCTGGCTGCTCATGGCGCTCTGACGGCTCTGGCTGCTCATGGCGCTCTGACGGCTCTGGCTGCTCATGGCTCGCTGGCGGCTCTGGCAGATCCTGTCTGGTTGGCGGCTCTGGCAGATCCTGTCTGGTTGGCGGCTCTGGCAGATCCTGTCTGGTTAGCGGCTCTGGCAGATCCTGTCTGGTTGGCGGCTCTGGCAGATCCTGTCTGGCGGGCGGTTCTAGCGGCTCCTGTCTGGCGGGCGGTTCTAGCGGCTCCTGTCTGGCTGACGGCTCTAGCGGCTCCTGTCTGGCGGGCGGCTTTGCAGGCTCATGGCAGACGGGCGGCTTTGCAGGCTCCTGGCAGACGGATGGCTCAGATGGCGCTGGGGAGACGGATGGCTCAGATGGCGCTGGGGAGACGGATGGCTCAGATGGCGCTGGGGAGACGGATGGCTCAGATGGCGCTGGGGAGACGGATGGCTCAGATGGCGCTGGGGAGACGGATGGCTCAGATGGCGCTGGGGAGACGGATGGCTCTGGCCGGATACGGTACACTGTAGACCTGGTGCGTGGTGCCGGAACTGGAGGCACCGTGCTAATGACAAGCACCTTCCTACTAGTGCGGGAAGCAGGGACAGGGCACACTGTATTCTCAAAGCCTACTCTATCCCTGATGCGTGGTACCGGCACTGGTGACGCCGGGCTGAGGACAAGCACATCAGGATTAGTAGGGGGAGAAGATACAGTTTGTACAGGGCTCTGGAGACGCACTGGTAGCTTAGTGCGTGGTGCCGGAACTGGAGGCACCGGGCTAGATACACGCACTACAGGGAGAGTGCGTGGAGGAGGAACAGGGCTCAGGATACGCACTGGTAGCCTAGTGCGTAGTGTATACACTGTAGGTACTAGGCTGGGGCGGGGAGGTGGTGCCGGAAATACCGGACCGTGGAGGCGTACTGGCTCTCTTGAGCATTGAGCTTGCCCAACCTTACCTGGTTGAATACTCCCGGTTGCCCGACCAGTGCGGGGAGGTGGAATAACCCGCACCGGGCTATGTAGGCGAACCGGGGAAACCATGCGTAAGGCAGGTGCCATGTATGCCGGCCCGAGGAGACGCACTGGAGACCAGACGCGTTGAGCCGGCCTCATGACACCTGGCTCAATACCCAATCTAGCCCTACCAGTGCGGGGAGGTGGAATAACCCGCACTGGGCTATGCACTCGTACAGGAGACACCGTGCGCTCTACTGCGTAACACGGCGCCTGCCCGTACTCCCGCTCTCCACGGTAAGCCTGGGAAGTGGGCGCAGGTCTCCTACCTGCCCTTGGCCCACTACCTCCTAGCCCCCCCCCAAGAAATTTTTGGGAATTACTTACGGGCTTTTTTGGCTTCCGTGCCAGACGCGTTCCCTCATAGCTCCGGTTCCTCTCTCCGGTAGCCTCCGCTCTCCTCAGTGCCTCCAGCTGTTCCCATGGGAGGCGATCTCTACCAGCTAGGATCTCCTCCCATGTGTAGACACCTTTTCCATCCAATAAATCCTCCCATGTCCATTGCTCCTTCTTCTGTCCCTTACTCCGTTTATTTCTCCCTGGCCGCTTGGTCTTAGCGTGGTGGGTGATTCTGTTAAGGCTGTCGCTTTCCTCATCCTCGGATGAGGTGAGGAGAGAAGGATCTTCAGACCAAAATGCGGTTTCAGGGAAATAAGCCATCTTTTATTTTATAACAACGAAAACTGATGATGATGGCAACACGAAAACAAACACTTTAACAAACTTACAAAATAACAAAACGACGTAGAACGAAACCTGAACATAAACTCACATCACTAAACGTAAACTCACGGACAGGAACGTTACATCAAAACACACGAACAGCCAAACAGCTCCGAAAGTGAATAACATCGACAACGACGAAGACATCACAGGAGACAATCACCCACAAACAAACAGTGAGAATGCCCTACCTAAATATGACTCTTGATTAGAGGAAAACGCAAACCACCTGCCTCTAATCAAGAGCCATACCAGGCAAACCAAAACCAACATAGAAACAAATAACATAGAATGCCCACCCAACCTCACGTCCTGACCAACTAACACACAAAAACTAACATAAATAGGTCAGGAACGTGACACATAGGTCATCTGCGAAGAGTAGGCATTTAACTTCTGAATTGTGGAGACTAACACCAGGGGCTGAGGATTTTTCTAGAATAGTGGCCAATTCGTTGTTGTAAATATTGAAGAGTGCAGGGCTCAGATTGCAACCTTGACAAAGGCTCCGCCCCTGGTTAATTTGTTATTCTGTTATTTTCTTGTTAATTTTAATGCTGCACGTATTGCCAGTATACATTAATTTAATTATGTCATATGTTTTACCCCCGACACCACTTTCAATAACTTTGTAGAACAGTCCTGTATGCCAAATAGAATCAAATGCTTTTTGGAAGTCGATAAAGCAAGCGTATATTTTGGTATTATTTTGGTGGACACGTTTATCTAACAGGGTGTGTAGGGTGTAAATATGATCAGTTGTGCAATGTTTTGGTATAAATCCAATTGGGCAGTTACTCAAGACACTGTGCTTATTAACCTCTCTTGGGCACGTGAGACGGTAGCGTCCCACCACTTCAACAGCCAGTGAAACTGCTGGGCATCAAATTCAAATACAGAAATACTCTTTATAAAAATTCAGAAAACAAAACATATTTTACATAGGTTTAAAGATTAACTTCTTGTGAATCCAACCACGGTGTCAGATTTTTAAAATTCTTTACGGTGAAAGCATACATTACGATTATTTGAACATAGCCCACAAGACAAATCATTACAAACAGTAGCCAGCCAGATAGAACAGTTACGCAATTTATAAATAGAGATAAAATGAATCCCTTACCTTTGATGATATTCATATGGTTGCACTCAGCAGACATTCATTTACTCAATAAATGTTCCTCTTGTTCGATAAAGTCTCTTTATACCCAAAAACCTCAGTTTTGTTTGCGCGTTTTCTTCAGTAATTCACAGGCTGAAACGCAGTCAAAACAGGAAGACAAAAAAATTCAAATGATATCTGTAAAGTTCATAGAAACATGTCAAACGATGTTTATATTCAAACCTCAGGTTGTTTTTAGCCTAAATATTCGATACTATTTCAACCGGACAATAACGTTGTCAATATAAAATATTAACAAGAAACGCACTCTCTCGGTCTTGCGCAGGAAAAAGCTCCGTGAAACTTTAGGGTCCACTCATTCAGACTGCTCTTACTTCCTCATTTTTCGGAATACAAGACTGAAACACATTCTAAAGACTGTTGACATCTAGTGGAAGGCATAGAAACTGCAAGTTGAGTCCTAAGTCAAGGGATACTGTAATGGCATTGAATAGAAAACTACAAACCAAAAAGCAAACTACTTCCTGAATGGATTCTTCTCAGGTTTTCGCCTGCCAAATCAGTTCTGTTAAACTCACAGACACTATTTTAACAGTTTTGGAAACTTTAGAGTGTTTTCTATCCAAATCTACAAGTTATATGCATATCATATCTTCTGGGCCCAAGAAACAGGCCGTTTAATTTGGGCATGCATTTCATCCAAAATTCCAAATGCTGCCCCCTACCCGAGAGAAGTTAAGGAAGTTTAGAACTGTTACATTTATGATACTACAGAAAACCTTCCCCAGGTTACTGTTCACACAAATACCTCTGTAATTGTTAGGGTCAAATTTGTCTCCGTTCTTAAAGATTGGGGTTATGAGTCCTTGATTCCAGATGGCAGGGAAATAACCTACACTCAGGATCAAATTAAACAGTTTTAATATAGCCAACTGAAATTTTGCACTAGTGAGTTTGAGCTTCTCATTTAGGATGCCATCAGGTCCGCATGCTTTTTTACATTTGAGAGCCTGAAGATTCTTATAGAGCTCCTGGTCAGTAATTGGGGAGTCCAATGGATTTTTATTGTCCTTTATAGCTTTTTGTAATCCATTCAACTTCTCATGAATTTGGCATTGTTCTGCGTTTGTGTCAATTTGAACAGTGTTGTAGAGTGTTTTAAAATGTGTTGTCCACATGCCACCATTTTGTATCGCTAATTCCTCTTGTTTAGATTTTTTTAGTTTTTTCCAATTTTGCTAGAAGTTGTTTGTGTTTATGGACTCCTCAATTAGTGCCAGCTGCTTGCTGTTGTACTGTGCTTTTTTGGTTCTGAGTGTACGTTTATAGAGTTTTAAAGTCTCACAGTAATGAAGGCTTAATTCACCATTATTTGGATCTCTGTGCTTTTGGTTGGATAGTGTTCTGAGTTTTTCCTTATAATTTTACAATCTGCAACAAACCAGTTGTCATCTGTGATCTTTTTTGTTTTGTTTTTTATCAATTTCAATTGTGCTTAGTTTGCCTTTTGCCTGAATGTATAGTTAATGTTTTGTACTGCTAGATTGATGCCTTCTTTACTGTGGGTGAATGTGGTATCCAGAAAGCTAACTGCTATCTAAGAGTGTTTGGATATTTTGGTTCCAGTTTGCTTTCTGGTGTTCTTCTGTGCTGTTTTGGGCCCATCTGTATGAATTTCTGATGTTGTACAGCTTACTGGTGTCACGTTCTGACCTTAGTTCTTTTGTTATTTCTTTGTTTTAGTATGGTCAGGGCATGAGTTGGGTGGGTTATCTATGTTTGTTTTTCTATGTTGGGTTTTTTGTTTGGCCTGATATGGTTCTCAATCAGAGGCAGGTGTTAGTCATTGTCTCTGATTGGGAACCATATTTAGGGAGCCTGTTTTCTATTGTGTTTTGTGGGTGGTTGTTTTCTGTGTCTGTGTGTTCCACACGGAACTGTTTCGGTTTTTGTTCGTTCACTTTATTGTTTTGTATTTCAGTGTTCAGTTTGATCCATTACATATTCATCATGAACACTTACCACGCTGCGCATTGGTCCTCCTCTCTTTCTCCCAACGAAGATCGTTACAACTGGGCTGTGAATGTGTGGTTGTTTCCATGTCTGTTCTTTTGAGGAACAACGTAATTTGGCTGTGATCAGACAGATGTGTTAGTGGCTTGACAGAAAATGATCTGAGAGAGAAAGGGTCAATGTCTGTGATCATATAGTCTACTGTACTGTGGCCAAGAGGTGAGCGGTAGGTGAATCTCCCCAAAGAGTCCCCCGTAACCTACCATTGACAAAGTACAGACCCAGGCTTCTACAGAGCTGCAAAAGATCCACTGATTCCGTTTTTGTTGATGTCACTGTTGTTTATATGTGGAGATTAAGACAGTTAGAGACAGTATGGCCTGTAATAAAGCTGTCCCCTCGTGTGCTCGTTAGATCGGGTAGTGTTCCTGTGAGCGCATTTGTGTCCCCACAGACGAGCACATTTCCCTGGGCCTGGTCTCTTCCTCAAGATCTCCTCTGAGTAATATGGGGATTCTTAGGGGGGGATATATATTGCGCAAAGGAACACATATTTTTCTGTCAGTACAAGTAATTTTTTCAGTTTTAACCAAATGTGATATTTGCCAATTTTGAGGGGATCAATTAGATTTTGTAGTTCGGATTTGTACCAAATGATCAGTTCTCCAGAGTCTATTGACAGAGCTGTGTTTCTGTGATGGCACAATTACCTCTCTGTAGCCTGTGGGACAGTGAGTGACAATTCCAGCCTTACACCATGTCTCCTGCAGAATGATGACGTCAACATTTTTAAGATTTTTGTTGAACTCCAGTGCTAAACTCTTCAGTCAAAGGTTCTCTCCTTATCTCTCTCTCCTTATCTCTCTCTCCTTATCTCTCTCTCCTTATCTCTCTCTTTATCTCTCTCTCTCTCTTTATCTCTCTCTTTATCTCTCTCTCTCTCTTTATCTCTCTCTTATCTCTCTCTCTCTCTCTTTATCTCTCTCACTCTCTCTCTCTCTCTCTCTCTCTCTCTCTCTCTCTCTCTCCTCTCTCTCCTCTCTCTCCTCTCTCTCTCTCTCTCTCTCTCTCTTTATCTCTCTCTCTCTCTCTCTCTCTCCTTATCTCTCTCTTTATCTCTCTCTCTCTTTATCTCTCTCTTTATCTCTCTCTTTATCTCTCTCTCTCTCTTTGTCTCTCTCTTTATCTCTCTCTCTCTCTTTATCTCTCTCTCCCTCTTTATCTCTCTCTCTCTCTCTCTCTCTCTCTCTCTCTCTCTCTCTCTCTCTCTCTCTCTCTCTCTCTTCTCTCTCTCCTTATCTCTCTCCTCTCTCTCCTTATCTCTCTCCTTATCTCTCTCCTTATCTCTCTCTTTATCTCTCTCTTTATCTCTCTCCTTATCTCTCTCTCTTTATCTCTCTCTTTATCTCTCTCTTTATCTCTCTCCTTATCTCTCTCCTTATCTCTCTCTCTCTCTCTCTCTCTCTCTCTCTCTCTCTCTCTCTCTCTCTCTCTCTCTCTCTCTCTCTCTCTCTCCTTATCTCTCTCTCCTTATCTCTCTCTTTATCTCTCTCTCTCTCTCTTTATCTCTCTCTTTATCTCTCTCTCTCTCTTTATCTCTCTCTTTATCTCTCTCTCTCTCTTTATCTCTCTCTTTATCTCTATCTCTCTCTTTATCTCTCTCTTTATCTCTCTCTCTCTCTTTATCTCTCTCTCTCTCTCTCTCTCTCTCTCTTTATCTCTCTCTTTATCTCTCTCTTTATCTCTCTCCTCTCTCCTTATATCTCTCTCTCTCTCTCCTTATATCTCTCTCTCTCTCCTTATCTCTCTCTCTCTCTCTCTCTCTCTCTCTCTCTCTCTCTCTCTTTATCTTTATCTCTCTCTTTATCTCTCTCTTTATCTCTCTCTCTCTCTTTATCTCTCTCTTTATCTCTCTCTTTATCTCTCTCCTCTCTCTCCTTATATCTCTCTCTCTCTCCTTATATATATATCTCTCTCTCTCTCTCTCTGTCTCTCTCTCTCTCTCTCTCTCTCTTTATCTTTATGTCTCTCTTTATCTTTATCTCTCTCTTTATCTCTCTCTCTCTTTATCTCTCTCTTTATCTCTCTCCTTATCTCTCTCCTCTCTCTCCTTATATCTCCCTCTCTCTCTCCTTATCTCTCTCTCTCTCTCTCTCTCTCTCTCTTTATCTCTCTCTCTCTTTATCTCTCTCTATCTTTATCTCTCTCTTTATCTCTCTCTTTATCTCTCTCTCTCTCTTTATCTCTCTCTTTATCTCTCTCCTCTCTCTCCTTATCTCTCTCTCTCTCTCTCTCTCTCTCTCTCTCTCTCTCTCTCTCTCCTTATCTTTATCTCTCTCTTTATCTCTCACTCTCTTTATCTCTCTCTTTATCTCTCTCTTTATCTCTCTCCTCTCTCTCCTTATCTCTCTCCTCTCTCTCCTTATATCTCTCTCTCTCTCCTTATATCTCTCTCTCTCTCTCCTTATATCTCTCTCTCTCTTTATCTCTCTCTTTCTCTTTATCTCTCTCTCTCTTTCTCCTTATCTCTCTCCTTATCTCTCTCTCTCTCTCTCTCTCTCTCTCTCTCTCTCTCTCTCTCTCTCTCTCTCTCTCTCTTTATCTCTCTCTTTCTCTTTATCTCTCTCTATCTCTCTCTTTATCTCTCTCCTCTCTCTCCTCTCTCTCCTTATCTCTCTCCTCTCTCTCCTTATATCTCTCTCTCTCTCTCCA
>NC_074687.1:14890920-14897561 GCF_029448725.1 Salvelinus fontinalis | reverse complement strand
GGCCCTCTCATGGAGGGAATCCACCTGATCCTGTCCCTGGAGACGGGGACACAGACGGGAGGTGTAACCTGATATCTGCCCTCACAGCAGCTCCCAACACAGTCCAGAGAGAGGGTTATACAGGCCAGCCAGCTCTCAGCCCCTCCACCCCTCCATATGAACCCAATTACAGCCAACCAGCCAGCCAGCCAGCCAGCCAGCTCTCAACCCCTCCACCCTTCCATATGAACCCAATTACAGCCAGCCAGCCAGCCAGTCAGCCAGCCAGTCAGCCAGCCAGCCAGCCAGCCAGCTCTCAGCCCCTCCACCCTTCCATATGAACCCAATTACAACCAGCCAGCCAGCCAGCCAGCTCTCAGCCCCTCCACCCCTCCATATGAACCCAATTACAGCCAACCAGCCAGCCAGCCAGCCAGCTCTCAACCCCTCCACCCTTCCATATGAACCCAATTACAGCCAGCCAGCCAGCCAGCCAGCCAGCCAGCTCTCAGCCCCTCCACCCCTCCATATGAACCCAATTACAGCCAGCCAGCCAGCTCTCAGCCCCTCCACCCCTCCATATGAACCCAATTACAGCCAGCCAGCCAGCCAGTCAGCTCTCAGCCCCTCCACAGCATGACAACAACACATCCTCTCTCTCTCTCTCTCCTCCTCTCTCCTCTCTCTCTCTCCTCTCTCTCTCTCTCTCTCTCTCTCCTCTTCTCTCTCTCTCCTCTCTTCTCTCTCTCTCTCTCTCTCTCTCTCTCTCCTCTCTCTCTCTCTCTCTCTCTCTCTCTCTCTCTCTCTCTCTCTCTCTCTCTCTCTCTCTCTCTCTCTGCTCTCTCAATTCAATTTCAATTCAAGGGCCTAATTTGCATGGGAAACATATGTTAACTTTGCCAAAGCAAGTGAGGTAAATAATAAGTAGATAATAAACAAAAGTGAAATAAACAATACAAATTAACAAATTAACATTAAACATTACACTCACAGAAGTTCCACAAGAATAAAGACATTTGAAATCTCTCTCTCTTTCTCTTTCTTCTCTGTTTGTTATTCCAAACCTAGTACCTCAGCTCTGAGGACCCTTCATGGCCTATGCTTTGCCCTGGCTAATGATATTCCAAACCCAAGGCCAATTGAGTGCCCTACCCTCTCATGTCCCCTTGGCCTGGCTGCCTTGGTCAGTCAGCCAGTCATCCAACCAGTCAGTCGGCCAGTCAGTCTGCCAGCCAGCCAATCGGCCAACCAGCCAGTCATCCAACCAGTCAGCCAACCAGCCGGCCAATCAGCCTGTCAGCCGGCCAGCCAGCCGGCCAGCCAGCCGGCCAGTCAGCCAACCAGTCATTCAGCCAGCCAGTCAACCAGTCATTCAGCCAGCCAGCCAGCCAGTCAGCCGGCCAGTCAGCCAACCAGCCAGTCTGCCAGCCAGCCAGTTAGCCGGCCAGCCAGCCAGTCAGCCAACCAGTCATTCAGCCAGCCAGCCAGCCAACCAGCCAGCTCTCAGCCAGCCAGCCAGCCAGCTCTCAGCCCCTCCACCCCTCCATATGAACCCAATTACAGCCAGCCGGCCAGTCAGCCAACCAGTCATTCAGCCAGCCAACCAGCCAGCTCTCAGCCCCTCCACCCCTCCATATGAACCCAATTACAGCCAACCAGTCATTCAGCCAGCCAACCAGCCAACCAACCAGCCAGCCAACCAACCAGCCAGCCAGCCAACCAGCCAGCCAGCCAGCTCTCAGCCCCTCCACCCCTCCATATGAACCCAATTACAGCCAGCCGGCCAGTCAGCCAACCAGTCATTCAGCCAACCAGCCAACCAGCCAGCTCTCAGCCCCTCCACCCCTCCATATGAACCCAATTACAGCCAGCCAGCCGGCCAGTCAGCCAGCCAACCAGCCAGTCAGCCAGCTCTCAGCCCCTCCACCCCTACATATTAACCCAATTACAGCCAACCAGTCATTCAGCCGGTCAGCCAGTCAGCCAACCAGTCATTCAGCCGGCCAGCCAGCCAGCTCTCAGCCCCTCCACCCTTCCATATGAACCCAATTACAACCAGCCAGCCAGCCAGCCAGCCAGCCAGCTCTCAGCCCCTCCACCCCTCCAAATGAACCCAATTACAGCCAACCAGCCAGCCAGCCAGCCAGCCAGCTCTCAACCCCTCCACCCTTCCATATGAACCCAATTACAGCCAGCCAGCCAGTCAGCCAGCCAGCCAGCCAGCTCTCAGCCCCTCCACCCTTCCATATGAACCCAATTACAACCAGCCAGCCAGCCAGCCAGCCAGCCAGCCAGCTCTCAGCCCCTCCACCCCTCCATATGAACCCAATTACAGCCAGCCAGCCAGCCAGCTCTCAACCCCTCCACCCCTCCATATGAACCCAATTACAGCCAGCCAACCAGCCAGCCAGCTCTCAGCCCCTCCACCCCTCCATATGAACCCAATTACAGCCAACCAACCAGCCAGCCAGCCAGCCAGCCAGCTCTCAGCCCCTCCACCCCTCCATATGAACCCAATTACAGCCAGCCAGCCAGCCAGCCAGCCAGCCAGCTCTCAGCCCCTCCACCCCTCCATATGAACCCAATTACAGCCAGCCAGCCAGCCAGTCAGCTCTCAGCCCCTCCACCCCTCCATATGAACCCAATTACAGCCAGCCAGCCAGCCAGTCAGCTCTCAGCCCCTCCACCCCTCCATATGAAACCCAATTACAGCCAGCCAGTCAGCCAGCCAGCCAGCCAGCTCTCAGCCCCTCCACCCCTCCATATGAACCCAATTACAGCCAGCCAGCCAGCCAGCCAGCTCTCAGCCCCTCCACCCCTCCATATGAACCCAATTACAGCCAACCAGCCAGCCAGCCAGCCAGCTCTCAACCCCTCCACCCTTCCATATGAACCCAATTACAGCCAGCCAACCAGCCAGCCAGCTCTCAGCCCCTCCACCCCTCCATATGAACCCAATTACAGCCAACCAACCAGCCAGCCAGCCAGCTCTCAGCCCCTCCACCCCTCCCCTCCATATGAACCCAATTACAGCCAGCCAGCCAGCCAGCCAGCCAGCTCTCAGCCCCTCCACCCCTCCATATGAACTCAATTACAGCCAGCCAGCCAGCTCTCAGCCCCTCCACCCCTCCATATGAACCCAATTACAGCCAGCCAGCCAGCCAGCCAGCCAGCTCTCAGCCCCTCCACCCCTCCATATGAACCCAATTACAGCCAGCCAGCCAGCCAGTCAGCTCTCAGCCCCTCCACCCCTCCATATGAACCCAATTACAGCCAGCCAGCCAGCCAGTCAGCTCTCAGCCCCTCCACCCCTCCATATGAACCCAATTACAGCCAGCCAGTCAGCCAGCCAGCCAGCCAGCTCTCAGCCCCTCCACCCCTCCATATGAACCCAATTACAGCCAGCCAGCCAGCCAGCCAGCCAGCTCTCAGCCCCTCCACCCCTCCATATGAACCCAATTACAGCCAACCAACCAGCCAGCCAGCCAGCTCTCAGCCCCTCCACCCCTCCATATGAACCCAATTACAGCCAGCCAGCCAACCAACCAGCCAGCCAGCCAGCTCTCAGCCCCTCCACCCCTCCATATGAACCCAATTACAGCCAGCCAGCCAGCTCTCAGCCCCTCCACCCCTCCATATGAACCCAATTACAGCCAGCCAGCCAGCTCTCAGCCCCTCCACCCCTCCATATGAACCCAATTACAGCCAGCCAACCAGCCAGCCAGCTCTCAGCCCCTCCACCCCTCCATATGAACCCAATTACAGCCAGCCAGCCAGTCAGCCAGCCAGCCAGCCAGCTCTCAGCCCCTCCACCCCTCCATATGAACCCAATTACAGCCAGCCAGCCAGTCAGCCAGCCAGCCAGCCAGCTCTCAGCCCCTCCACCCCTCCATATGAACCCAATTACAGCCAGCCAGCCAGCCAGCCAGCCAGCTCTCAGCCCCTCCACCCCTCCATATGAACCCAATTACAGCCAGCCAGCCAGCCAGCCAGCCAGCTCTCAGCCCCTCCACCCCTCCATATGAACCCAATTACAGCCAGCCAGCCAGCCAGCCAGCCAGCCAGCTCTCAGCCCCTCCACCCCTCCATATGAACCCAATTACAGCCAGCCAGCCAGCCAGCCAGCTCTCAGCACTTCCACCCCTCCATATGAACCCAATTACAGCCAACCAGTCATTCAGCCAGCCAGCCAACCAACCAGCCAGCCAACCAACCAGCCAGCCAGCCAGTCAGCCAGCCAGCTCTCAGCCCCTCCACCCCTCCATATGAACCCAATTACAGCCAGCCGGCCAGTCAGCCAACCAGTCATTCAGCCAGCCAGCCAGCTCTCAGCCCCTCCACCCCTCCATATGAACCCAATTACAGCCAGCCAGCCAGCCGGCCAGTCAACCAGCCAGTCAGCCAGCTCTCAGCCCCTCCACCCCTCCATATTAACCCAATTACAGCCAACCAGTCATTCAGCCGGTCAGCCAGTCAGCCAACCAGTCATTCAGCCGGCCAGCCAGTCAGCCAACCAGTCATTCAGCCGGCCAGTCAGCCAGCCAGCCAGCCAGCTCTCAGCCCCTCCACCCCTCCATATGAACCCAATTACAGCCAGCCAGCCAGCCAGCCAGCCAGCTCTCAGCCCCTCCACCCTTCCATATGAACCCAATTACAGCCAGCCAGCCAGCCAGCTCTCAGCCCCTCCACCCCTCCATATGAACCCAATTACAGCCAACCAACCAGCCAACCAGCCAGCCAGCCAGCTCTCAGCCCCTCCATCCCTCCATATGAACCCAATTACAGCCAGCCAGCCAGCCAGCCAGCTCTCAGCCCCTCCACCCCTCCATATGAACCCAATTACAGCCAGCCAACCAGCCAGCCAGCTCTCAGCCCCTCCACCCCTCCATATGAACCCAATTACAGCCAGCCAGTCAGCCAACCAGCCAGCCAGCCAGCCAGCTCTCAGCCCCTCCACCCCTCCATATGAACCCAATTACAGCCAACCAGCCAGCCAGCCAGCCAGCTCTCAGCCCCTCCACCCCTCCATATGAACCCAATTACAGCCAGCCAGTCAGCCAGCTCTCAGCCCCTCCACCCCTCCATATGAACCCAATTACAGCCAGCCAGCCAGCCAGCTCTCAGCCCCTCCACCCCTCCATATGAACCCAATTACAGCCAGCCAGCCAGCCAGCCAGCTCTCAGCCCCTCCACCCCTCCATATGAACCCAATTACAGCCAACCAACCAGCCAACCAGCCAGCCAGCCAACCAGCCAGCTCTCAGCCCCTCCACCCCTCCATATGAACCCAATTACAACCATCCAGCCAATCAACCAGCCAGCCAGCTCTCAGCCCCTCCACCCCTCCATATGAACCCAATTACAGCCAGCCAGCCAGCTCTCAGCCCCTCCACCCCTCCATATGAACCCAATTACAGCCAGCCAGCCAGCCAACCAGCCAGCTCTCAGCCCCTCCACCCCTCCATATGAACCCAATTACAGCCAACCAACCAGCCAACCAGCCAGCCAGCCAACCAGCCAGCTCTCAGCCCCTCCACCCCTCCATATGAACCCAATTACAACCATCCAGCCAACCAACCAGCCAGCCAGCTCTCAGCCCCTCCACCCCTCCATATGAACCCAATTACAGCCAGCCAGCCAACCAACCAGCCAGCCAGCTCTCAGCCCCTCCACCCCTCCATATGAACCCAATTACAGCCAGCCAGCCAGCTCTCAGCCCCTCCACCCCTCCATATGAACCCAATTACAGCCAGCCAGCCAGCCAGCTCTCAGCTCCTCCACCCCTCCATATGAACCCAATTACAGCCAGCCAGCCAGCCAGCCAGCTCTCAGCCCCTCCACCCCTCCATATGAACCCAATTACAGCCAGCCAGTCAGCCAGCCAGCCAGCTCTCAGCCCCTCCACCCCTCCATATGAACCCAATTACAGCCAGCCAACCAGCCAGCCAGCCAGCTCTCAGCCCCTCCACCCCTCCATATGAACCCAATTACAGCCAGCCAGCCAACCAACCAGCCAGCCAGCTCTCAGCCCCTCCACCCCTCCATATGAACCCAATTACAGCCAGCCAGCCAGTCAGCCAGCCAGCTCTCAGCACTTCCACCCCTCCATATGAACCCAATTACAGCCAACCAGTCATTCAGCCAGCCAGCCAAACAACCAGCCAGCCAGCCAGCCAGCCAGCTCTCAGCCCCTCCACCCCTCCATATGAACCCAATTACAGCCAGCCGGCCAGTCAGCCAACCAGTCATTCAGCCAGCCAGCCAGCTCTCAGCCCCTCCACCCCTCCATATGAACCCAATTACAGCCAGCCAGCCGGCCAGTCAGCCAGCCAACCAGCCAGTCAGCCAGCTCTCAGCCCCTCCACCCCTCCATATTAACCCAATTACAGCCAACCAGTCATTCAGCCGGTCAGCCAGTCAGCCAACCAGTCATTCAGCCGGCCAGCCAGTCAGCCAACCAGTCATTCAGCCGGCCAGTCAGCCAGCCAGCTCTCAGCCCCTCCACCCCTCCATATGAACCCAATTACAGCCAGCCAGCCAGCCAGCCAGCCAGCTCTCAGCCCCTCCACCCTTCCATATGAACCCAATTACAGCCAGCCAGCCAGCCAGCCAGCTCTCAGCCCCTCCACATGAACCCAATTACAGCCAGCCAGCCAGCCCTC
>NC_074687.1:14843420-14888420 GCF_029448725.1 Salvelinus fontinalis | reverse complement strand
CAGCTCTCAGCCCCTCCATATGAACCCAATTACAGCCAGCCAGCCAGCCAACCAGCTCTCAGCCCCTCCATATGAACCCAATTACAGCCATTACCAAAATAAAACAAGTGTGTTTCATTCACAGCCCTAACCTGGGGTTATCCAATCAGAACAGCCGTTCACCCAATCCTTTTAGATGATTGGGTTATCACAGCAAGTCAAAAAGTTTTTAATTTCCTCGTTAGACTGATAATGAAGTGATTAATGCACAGATGCTGTCTGTCTGTCTGTCTGTCCGTCTGTCTGTCTGTGTCTGTCTGTCTGCCTATCTGTCTCTCTCTCTCTCAAAGTCTCTATGTCTCTGTCTGTCTCTCTCTCTCTCTCCCTCCCTCCTCTGTCTGATACCCACTACATATCAGGGTGTCTGTCTCTCTCTCTCCCTCCCTTCTCTGTCTGATACCCACTACATATCAGGGTGTCTGTCTCTCTCTCTCCGCCCCTCCGTTCTCTGTCTGATACCCACTACATATCAGGGTGTCTGTCTCTCTCTCTCCCTCCCTTCTCTGTCTGATACCCACTACATATCAGGGTGTCTGTCTCTCTCTCTCCCTCCCTTCTCTGTCTGATACCCACTACATATCAGGGTGTCTGTCTCTCTCTCTCCCTCCCTTCTCTGTCTGATACCCACTACATATCAGGGTGTCTGTCTCTCTCTCTCCCTCCCTTCTCTGTCTGACACCCACTACATATCAGGGTGTCTGTCTCTCTCTCTCCCTCCCTTCTCTGTCTGATACCCACTACATATCAGGGTGTCTGTCTCTCTCTCTCCCTCCCTTCTCTGTCTGATACCCACTACATATCAGGGTGTCTGTCTCTCTCTCTCTCTCCCTCCCTTCTCTGTCTGATACCCACTACATATCAGGATTATCCCAGACCCTTCCCCATCCAACAAACAGTTTAACAGTTTAACCAGGGTTATAGTTCTGTAACAGTTTAACCAGGGTTATAGTTCTGAAACAGTTTAACAGTTTAACCAGGGTTATAGTTCTGTAACAGTTTAACCAGGGTTATAGTTCTGTAACAGTTTAACCAGGGTTATAGTTCTGTAACAGTTTAACCAGGGTTATAGTTCTGAAACAGTTTAACAGTTTAACCAGGGTTATAGTTCTGTAACAGTTTAACCAGGGTTATAGTTCTGTAACAGTTTAATAGTTTAACCAGGGTTATAGTTCTGTAACAGTTTAACAGTTTAACCAGGGTTATAGTTCTGAAACAGTTTAACCAGGGTTATAGTTCTGAAACAGTTTAACCAGGGTTATAGTTCTGTAACAGTTTAACAGTTTAACCAGGGTTATAGTTCTGTAACAGTTTAATAGTTTAACCAGGGTTATAGTTCTGTAACAGTTTAACAGTTTAACCAGGGTTATAGTTCTGTAATAGTTTAACAGTTTAACCAGGGTTATAGTTCTGTAACAGTTTAACCAGGGTTATAGTTGTTTAACAGTTTAACCAGGGTTATAGTTCTGAAACAGTTTAACCAGGGTTATAGTTCTGTAACAGTTTAACCAGGGTTATAGTTCTGTAACAGTTTAACCAGGGTTATAGTTCTGAAACAGTTTAACCAGGGTTATAGTTCTGTATCAGTTTAACAGTTTAACCAGGGTTATAGTTCTGTAACAGTTTAACCAGGGTTATAGTTCTGTATCAGTTTAACAGTTTAACCAGGGTTATAGTTCTGTAACAGTTTAACCAGGGTTATAGTTCTGTAACAGTTTAACAGTTTAACCAGGGTTATAGTTCTGTAACAGTTTAACCAGGGTTATAGTTCTGTAACAGTTTAACCAGGGTTATAGTTCTGTAACAGTTTACCAGTTTAACCAGGGTTATAGTTCTGAAACAGTTTAACAGTTTAACCAGGGTTATAGTTCTGTAACAGTTTAACAGTTTAACCAGGGTTCTAGTTCTGTAACAGTTTAACCAGGGTTATAGTTCTGTATCAGTTTAACCAGGGTTATAGTTCTGAAACAGTTTAACAGTTTAACCAGGATTATAGTTCTGAAACAGTTTAACAGTTTAACCAGGGTTATAGTTCTGTAACAGTTTAACAGTTTAACCAGGGTTATAGTTCTGAAACAGTTTAACAGTTTAACCAGGGTTATAGTTCTGTAACAGTTTAACCAGGGTTATAGTTCTGTAACAGTTTAACCAGGGTTATAGTTCTGAAACAGCTTAACCAGGGTTATAGTTCTGAAACAGTTTAACCAGGGTTATAGTTCTGTAACAGTTTAACCAGGGTTATAGTTCTGTAACAGTTTAACCAGGGTTATAGTTCTGTAACAGTTTAACCAGGGTTATAGTTCTGTAACAGTTTAACCAGGGTTATAGTTCTGTAACAGTTTAACAGTTTAACCAGGGTTATAGTTCTGTAACAGTTTAACAGTTTAACCAGGGTTATAGTTCTGAAACAGTTTAACAGTTTAACCAGGGTTATAGTTCTGTAACAGTTTAACCAGGGTTATAGTTCTGTAACAGTTTAACCAGGGTTATAGTTCTGAAACAGCTTAACCAGGGTTATAGTTCTGAAACAGTTTAACCAGGGTTATAGTTCTGTAACAGTTTAACCAGGGTTATAGTTCTGTAACAGTTTAACCAGGGTTATAGTTCTGTAACAGTTTAACCAGGGTTATAGTTCTGTAACAGTTTAACCAGGGTTATAGTTCTGTAACAGTTTAACCAGGGTTATAGTTCTGAAACAGTTTAACAGTTTAACCAGGGTTATAGTTCTGTAACAGTTTAACCAGGGTTATAGTTCTGAAACAGTTTAACAGTTTAACCAGTGTTATAGTGCTGTAACAGTTTAACCAGGGTTATAGTTCTGAAACAGTTTAACAGTTTAACCAGGGTTATAGTTCTGTAACGGTTTAACAGTTTAACCAGGGTTATAGTTCTGTAACGGTTTAACCAGGGTTATAGTTCTGTAACAGTTTAACCAGGGTTATAGTTCTGTAACAGTTTAACCAGGGTTATAGTTCTGAAACAGTTTAACCAGGGTTATAGTTCTGAAACGGTTTAATAGTTTAACCAGGGTTATAATTCTGTAACAGTTTAACAGTTTAACCAGGGTTATTGTTCTGAAACAGTTTAACCAGGGTTATAGTTCTGAAACAGTTTAACAGTTTAACCAGGGTTATAGTTCTGTAACAGTTTAACCAGGGTTATAGTTCTGTAACAGTTTAACCAGGGTTATAGTTCTGTAACAGTTTAACCAGGGTTATAGTTCTGAAACAGTTTAACCAGGGTTATAGTTCTGAAACAGTTTAACCAGGGTTATAGTTCTGTAACAGTTTAACCAGGGTTATAGTTCTGTAACAATTTAACCAGGGTTATAGTTCTGAAACAGTTTAACCAGGGTTATAGTTCTGTAACAGTTTAACCAGGGTTATAGTTCTGTAACAGTTTAACCAGGGTTATAGTTCTGAAACAGTTTAACCAGGGTTATAGTTCTGTAACGGTTTAACAGTTTAACCAGGGTTATAGTTCTGAAACAGTTTAACCAGGGTTATAGTTCTGTAACAGTTTAACAGTTTAACCAGGGTTATAGTTCTGTAACAGTTTAACCAGGGTTATAGTTCTGTAACAGTTTAACCAGGGTTATAGTTCTGTAACAGTTTAACCAGGGTTATAGTTCTGTAACAGTTTAACAGTTTAACCAGGGTTATAGTTCTGAAACAGTTTAAGAGTTTAACCAGGGTTATAGTTCTGAAACAGTTTAACAGTTTAACCAGGGTTATAGTTCTGTAACAGTTTAACAGTTTAACCAGGGTAATAGTTCTGAAACAGTTTAACCAGGGTTATAGTTCTGTAACAGTTTAACCAGGGTAATAGTTCTGAAACAGTTTAACCAGGGTAATAGTTCTGAAACAGTTTAACCAGGGTTATAGTTCTGAAACAGTTTAACCAGTGTAATAGTTCTGAAACAGTTTAACCAGGGTTATAGTTCTGTAACAGTTTAACAGTTTAACCAGGGTTATAGTTCTGAAACAGTTTAACAGTTTAACCAGGGTTATAGTTCTGTAACAGTTTAACCAGGGTTATAGTTCTGTAACAGTTTAACCAGGGTTATAGTTCTGTAACAGTTTAACCAGGGTTATAGTTCTGTAACAGTTTAACCAGGGTTATAGTTCTGTAACAGTTTAACAGTTTAACCAGGGTTATAGTTCTGTAACAGTTTAACCAGGGTTATAGTTCTGTAACAGTTTAACCAGGGTAATAGTTCTGAAACAGTTTAACCAGGGTTATAGTTCTGTAACAGTTTAACCAGGGTAATAGTTCTGAAACAGTTTAACCAGGGTAATAGTTCTGAAACAGTTTAACCAGGGTTATAGTTCTGAAACAGTTTAACCAGGGTAATAGTTCTGAAACAGTTTAACCAGGGTTATAGTTCTGTAACAGTTTAACCAGGGTTATAGTTCTGAAACAGTTTAACCAGGGTTATAGTTCTGTAACAGTTTAACCAGGGTTATAGTTCTGTAACAGTTTAACCAGGGTTATAGTTCTGTAACAGTTTAACCAGGGTTATAGTTCTGTAACAGTTTAACCAGGGTTATAGTTCTGAAACAGTTTAACCAGGGTTATAGTTCTGTAACAGTTTAACAGTTTAACCAGGGTTATAGTTCTGTAACAGTTTAACAGTTTAACCACGGTTATAGTTCTGTAACAGTTTAACAGTTTAACCAGGGTTATAGTTCTGTAACAGTTTAACAGTTTAACCAGGGTTATAGTTCTGAAACAGTTTAACAGTTTAACCAGGGTTATAGTTCTGTAACAGTTTAACCAGGGTTATAGTTCTGTAACAGTTTAACCAGGGTTATAGTTCTGTAACAGTTTAACAGTTTAACCAGGGTTATAGTTCTGAAACAGTTTAACCAGGGTTATAGTTCTGAAACAGTTTAACAGTTTAACCAGGGTTATAGTTCTGAAACAGTTTAACCAGGGTTATAGTTCTGTAACAGTTTAACAGTTTAACCAGGGTTATAGTTCTGTAACAGTTTAACCAGGGTTATAGTTCTGTAACAGTTTAACCAGGGTTATAGTTCTGAAACAGTTTAATAGTTTAACCAGGGTTATAGTTCTGTAACAGTTTAACCAGGGTTATAGTTCTGAAACAGTTTAACCAGGGTTATAGTTCTGTAACAGTTTAACCAGGGTTATAGTTCTGTAACAGTTTAACCAGGGTTATAGTTCTGAAACAGTTTAACCAGGGTTATAGTTCTGTAACAGTTTAACAGTTTAACCAGGGTTATAGTTCTGTAACAGTTTAACAGTTTAACCAGGGTTATAGTTCTGAAACAGTTTAACCAGGGTTATAGTTCTGTAACAGTTTAACAGTTTAACCAGGGTTATAGTTCTGTAACAGTTTAACAGTTTAACCAGGGTTAAAGTTCTGAAACAGTTTAACAGTTTAACCAGGGTTATAGTTCTGTAACAGTTTAACAGTTTAACCAGGGTTATAGTTCTGTAACAGTTTAACAGTTTAACCAGGGTTATAGTTCTGAAACAGTTTAACCAGGGTTATAGTTCTGTAACAGTTTAACCAGGGTTATAGTTCTGTAACAGTTTAACAGTTTAACCAGGGTTATAGTTCTGTAACAGTTTAACAGTTTAACCAGGGTTATAGTTCTGTAACAGTTTAACCAGGGTTATAGTTCTGTAAAAGTTTAACAGTTTAACCAGGGTTATAGTTCTGAAACAGTTTAACCGTTTAACCAGGGTTATAGTTCTGAAACAGTTTAACCAGGGTTATAGTTCTGAAACAGTTTAACCAGGGTTATAGTTCTGTAACAGTTTAACAGTTTAACCAGGGTTATAGTTCTGAAACAGTTTAACAGTTTAACCAGGGTTATAGTTCTGTAACAGTTTAACCAGGGTTATAGTTCTGAAACAGTTTAACCAGGGTTATAGTTCTGTAACAGTTTAACCAGGGTTATAGTTCTGTAACAATTTAACCAGGGTTATAGTTCTGTAACAGTTTAACCAGGGTTATAGTTCTGAAACAGTTTAACCAGGGTAATAGTTCTGTATCAGTTTAACCAGGGTTATAGTTCTGAAACAGTTTAACAGTTTAACCAGGGTTATAGTTCTGTAACAGTTTAACAGTTTAACCAGGGTTATAGTTCTGTAACGGTTTAACAGTTTAACCAGGGTTATAGTTCTGTAACGGTTTAACAGTTTAACCAGGGTTATAGTTCTGTAACAGTTTAACAGTTTAACCAGGGTTATAGTTCTGTAACAGTTTAACCAGGGTTATAGTTCTGTAACAGTTTAACCAGGGTTATAGTTCTGTAACAGTTTAACCAGGGTTATAGTTCTGTAACAGTTTAACCAGGGTTATAGTTCTGAAACAGTTTAACCAGGGTTATAGTTCTGTATCAGTTTAACCAGGGTTATAGTTCTGAAACAGTTTAACAGTTTAACCAGGGTTATAGTTCTGTAACAGTTTAATAGTTTAACCAGGGTTATAGTTCTGTAACAGTTTAACAGTTTAACCAGGGTTATAGTTCTGTAACAGTTTAACCAGGGTTATAGTTCTGTAACAGTTTAATAGTTTAACCATTGTTATAGTTCTGAAACAGTTTAACAGTTTAACCAGGGTTATAGTTCTGTAACAGTTTAACCAGGGTTATAGTTCTGAAACAGTTTAACAGTTTAACCAGGGTTATAGTTCTGAAACAGTTTAACAGTTTAACCAGGGTTATAGTTCTGAAACAGTTTAACCATGGTTATAGTTCTGAAACAGTTTAACCAGGGTTATAGTTCTGTAACAGTTTAACCAGGGTTATAGTTCTGTAACAGTTTAACAGTTTAACCAGGGTTATAGTTCTGAAACAGTTTAACCGTTTAACCAGGGTTATAGTTCTGAAACAGTTTAAACAGGGTTATAGTTCTGAAACAGTTTAACCAGGGTTATAGTTCTGTAACAGTTTAACAGTTTAACCAGGGTTATAGTTCTGTAACAGTTTAACCAGGGTTATAGTTCTGAAACAGCTTAACCAGGGTTATAGTTCTGTAACAGTTTAACCAGGGTTATAGTTCTGTAACAATTTAACCAGGGTTATAGTTCTGTAACAGTTTAACCAGGGTTATAGTTCTGAAACAGTTTAACCAGGGTTATAGTTCTGTATCAGTTTAACCAGGGTTATAGTTCTGAAACAGTTTAACAGTTTAACCAGGATTATAGTTCTGAAACAGTTTAACAGTTTAACCAGGGTTATAGTTCTGTAACAGTTTAACAGTTTAACCAGGGTTATAGTTCTGAAACAGTTTAACAGTTTAACCAGGGTTATAGTTCTGTAACAGTTTAACCAGGGTTATAGTTCTGTAACAGTTTAACCAGGGTTATAGTTCTGAAACAGCTTAACCAGGGTTATAGTTCTGAAACAGTTTAACCAGGGTTATAGTTCTGTAACAGTTTAACCAGGGTTATAGTTCTGTAACAGTTTAACCAGGGTTATAGTTCTGTAACAGTTTAACCAGGGTTATAGTTCTGTAACAGTTTAACCAGGGTTATAGTTCTGTAACAGTTTAACCAGGGTTATAGTTCTGTAACAGTTTAACAGTTTAACCAGGGTTATAGTTCTGAAACAGTTTAACAGTTTAACCAGGGTTATAGTTCTGTAACAGTTTAACCAGGGTTATAGTTCTGAAACAGTTTAACAGTTTAACCAGTGTTATAGTGCTGTAACAGTTTAACCAGGGTTATAGTTCTGAAACAGTTTAACAGTTTAACCAGGGTTATAGTTCTGTAACGGTTTAACAGTTTAACCAGGGTTATAGTTCTGTAACGGTTTAACCAGGGTTATAGTTCTGTAACAGTTTAACCAGGGTTATAGTTCTGTAACAGTTTAACCAGGGTTATAGTTCTGAAACAGTTTAACCAGGGTTATAGTTCTGAAACGGTTTAATAGTTTAACCAGGGTTATAATTCTGTAACAGTTTAACAGTTTAACCAGGGTTATTGTTCTGAAACAGTTTAACCAGGGTTATAGTTCTGAAACAGTTTAACAGTTTAACCAGGGTTATAGTTCTGTAACAGTTTAACCAGGGTTATAGTTCTGTAACAGTTTAACCAGGGTTATAGTTCTGTAACAGTTTAACCAGGGTTATAGTTCTGAAACAGTTTAACCAGGGTTATAGTTCTGAAACAGTTTAACCAGGGTTATAGTTCTGTAACAGTTTAACCAGGGTTATAGTTCTGTAACAATTTAACCAGGGTTATAGTTCTGAAACAGTTTAACCAGGGTTATAGTTCTGTAACAGTTTAACCAGGGTTATAGTTCTGTAACAGTTTAACCAGGGTTATAGTTCTGAAACAGTTTAACCAGGGTTATAGTTCTGTAACGGTTTAACAGTTTAACCAGGGTTATAGTTCTGAAACAGTTTAACCAGGGTTATAGTTCTGTAACAGTTTAACAGTTTAACCAGGGTTATAGTTCTGTAACAGTTTAACCAGGGTTATAGTTCTGTAACAGTTTAACCAGGGTTATAGTTCTGTAACAGTTTAACCAGGGTTATAGTTCTGTAACAGTTTAACAGTTTAACCAGGGTTATAGTTCTGAAACAGTTTAAGAGTTTAACCAGGGTTATAGTTCTGAAACAGTTTAACAGTTTAACCAGGGTTATAGTTCTGTAACAGTTTAACAGTTTAACCAGGGTAATAGTTCTGAAACAGTTTAACCAGGGTTATAGTTCTGTAACAGTTTAACCAGGGTAATAGTTCTGAAACAGTTTAACCAGGGTAATAGTTCTGAAACAGTTTAACCAGGGTTATAGTTCTGAAACAGTTTAACCAGTGTAATAGTTCTGAAACAGTTTAACCAGGGTTATAGTTCTGTAACAGTTTAACCAGGGTTATAGTTCTGTAACAGTTTAACCAGGGTTATAGTTCTGTAACAGTTTAACCAGGGTTATAGTTCTGTAACAGTTTAACCAGGGTTATAGTTCTGTAACAGTTTAACAGTTTAACCAGGGTTATAGTTCTGTAACAGTTTAACCAGGGTTATAGTTCTGTAACAGTTTAACCAGGGTAATAGTTCTGAAACAGTTTAACCAGGGTTATAGTTCTGTAACAGTTTAACCAGGGTAATAGTTCTGAAACAGTTTAACCAGGGTAATAGTTCTGAAACAGTTTAACCAGGGTTATAGTTCTGAAACAGTTTAACCAGGGTAATAGTTCTGAAACAGTTTAACCAGGGTTATAGTTCTGTAACAGTTTAACCAGGGTTATAGTTCTGAAACAGTTTAACCAGGGTTATAGTTCTGTAACAGTTTAACCAGGGTTATAGTTCTGTAACAGTTTAACCAGGGTTATAGTTCTGTAACAGTTTAACCAGGGTTATAGTTCTGAAACAGTTTAACCAGGGTTATAGTTCTGTAACAGTTTAACAGTTTAACCAGGGTTATAGTTCTGTAACAGTTTAACAGTTTAACCACGGTTATAGTTCTGTAACAGTTTAACAGTTTAACCACGGTTATAGTTCTGTAACAGTTTAACAGTTTAACCAGGGTTATAGTTCTGAAACAGTTTAACAGTTTAACCAGGGTTATAGTTCTGTAACAGTTTAACCAGGGTTATAGTTCTGTAACAGTTTAACCAGGGTTATAGTTCTGTAACAGTTTAACAGTTTAACCAGGGTTATAGTTCTGAAACAGTTTAACCAGGGTTATAGTTCTGAAACAGTTTAACAGTTTAACCAGGGTTATAGTTCTGAAACAGTTTAACCAGGGTTATAGTTCTGTAACAGTTTAACAGTTTAACCAGGGTTATAGTTCTGTAACAGTTTAACCAGGGTTATAGTTCTGTAACAGTTTAACCAGGGTTATAGTTCTGAAACAGTTTAATAGTTTAACCAGGGTTATAGTTCTGTAACAGTTTAACCAGGGTTATAGTTCTGAAACAGTTTAACCAGGGTTATAGTTCTGTAACAGTTTAACCAGGGTTATAGTTCTGTAACAGTTTAACCAGGGTTATAGTTCTGAAACAGTTTAACCAGGGTTATAGTTCTGTAACAGTTTAACAGTTTAACCAGGGTTATAGTTCTGTAACAGTTTAACAGTTTAACCAGGGTTATAGTTCTGAAACAGTTTAACCAGGGTTATAGTTCTGTAACAGTTTAACAGTTTAACCAGGGTTATAGTTCTGTAACAGTTTAACAGTTTAACCAGGGTTAAAGTTCTGAAACAGTTTAACAGTTTAACCAGGGTTATAGTTCTGTAACAGTTTAACAGTTTAACCAGGGTTATAGTTCTGTAACAGTTTAACAGTTTAACCAGGGTTATAGTTCTGAAACAGTTTAACCAGGGTTATAGTTCTGTAACAGTTTAACCAGGGTTATAGTTCTGTAACAGTTTAACAGTTTAACCAGGGTTATAGTTCTGTAACAGTTTAACAGTTTAACCAGGGTTATAGTTCTGTAACAGTTTAACCAGGGTTATAGTTCTGTAAAAGTTTAACAGTTTAACCAGGGTTATAGTTCTGAAACAGTTTAACCGTTTAACCAGGGTTATAGTTCTGAAACAGTTTAACCAGGGTTATAGTTCTGAAACAGTTTAACCAGGGTTATAGTTCTGTAACAGTTTAACAGTTTAACCAGGGTTATAGTTCTGAAACAGTTTAACAGTTTAACCAGGGTTATAGTTCTGTAACAGTTTAACCAGGGTTATAGTTCTGAAACAGTTTAACCAGGGTTATAGTTCTGTAACAGTTTAACCAGGGTTATAGTTCTGTAACAATTTAACCAGGGTTATAGTTCTGTAACAGTTTAACCAGGGTTATAGTTCTGAAACAGTTTAACCAGGGTAATAGTTCTGTATCAGTTTAACCAGGGTTATAGTTCTGAAACAGTTTAACAGTTTAACCAGGGTTATAGTTCTGTAACAGTTTAACAGTTTAACCAGGGTTATAGTTCTGTAACGGTTTAACAGTTTAACCAGGGTTATAGTTCTGTAACGGTTTAACAGTTTAACCAGGGTTATAGTTCTGTAACAGTTTAACAGTTTAACCAGGGTTATAGTTCTGTAACAGTTTAACCAGGGTTATAGTTCTGTAACAGTTTAACCAGGGTTATAGTTCTGTAACAGTTTAACCAGGGTTATAGTTCTGTAACAGTTTAACCAGGGTTATAGTTCTGAAACAGTTTAACCAGGGTTATAGTTCTGTATCAGTTTAACCAGGGTTATAGTTCTGAAACAGTTTAACCGTTTAACCAGGGTTATAGTTCTGAAACAGTTTAAACAGGGTTATAGTTCTGAAACAGTTTAACCAGGGTTATAGTTCTGTAACAGTTTAACAGTTTAACCAGGGTTATAGTTCTGTAACAGTTTAACCAGGGTTATAGTTCTGAAACAGCTTAACCAGGGTTATAGTTCTGTAACAGTTTAACCAGGGTTATAGTTCTGTAACAATTTAACCAGGGTTATAGTTCTGTAACAGTTTAACCAGGGTTATAGTTCTGAAACAGTTTAACCAGGGTTATAGTTCTGTATCAGTTTAACCAGGGTTATAGTTCTGAAACAGTTTAACAGTTTAACCAGGGTTATAGTTCTGTAACAGTTTAACAGTTTAACCAGGGTTATAGTTCTGTAACGGTTTAACAGTTTAACCAGGGTTATAGTTCTGTAACGGTTTAACAGTTTAACCAGGGTTATAGTTCTGTAACAGTTTAACAGTTTAACCAGGGTTATAGTTCTGTAACAGTTTAACCAGGGTTATAGTTCTGTAACAGTTTAACCAGGGTTATAGTTCTGTAACAGTTTAACCAGGGTTATAGTTCTGTAACAGTTTAACCAGGGTTATAGTTCTGAAACAGTTTAACCAGGGTTATAGTTCTGTATCAGTTTAACCAGGGTTATAGTTCTGAAACAGTTTAACAGTTTAACCAGGGTTATAGTTCTGTAACAGTTTAATAGTTTAACCAGGGTTATAGTTCTGTAACAGTTTAACAGTTTAACCAGGGTTATAGTTCTGTAACAGTTTAACCAGGGTTATAGTTCTGTAACAGTTTAATAGTTTAACCAGGGTTATAGTTCTGAAACAGTTTAACAGTTTAACCAGGGTTATAGTTCTGTAACAGTTTAACCAGGGTTATAGTTCTGAAACAGTTTAACAGTTTAACCAGGGTTATAGTTCTGAAACAGTTTAACAGTTTAACCAGGGTTATAGTTCTGAAACAGTTTAACCATGGTTATAGTTCTGAAACAGTTTAACCAGGGTTATAGTTCTGTAACAGTTTAACCAGGGTTATAGTTCTGTAACAGTTTAACAGTTTAACCAGGGTTATAGTTCTGAAACAGTTTAACAGTTTAACCAGGGTTATAGTTCTGTAACAGTTTAACCAGGGTTATAGTTCTGAAACAGTTTAACCAGGTTAATAGTTCTGAAACAGTTTAACCAGGGTTATAGTTCTGTAACAGTTTAACAGTTTAACCAGGGTTATAGTTCTGAAACAGTTTAACAGTTTAACCAGGGTTATAGTTCTGTAACAGTTTAACCAGGGTTATAGTTCTGTAACAGTTTAACCAGGGTTATAGTTATGTAACAGTTTAACAGTTTAACCAGGGTTATAGTTCTGAAACAGTTTAACCAGGGTTATAGTTCTGAAACAGTTTAACAGTTTAACCAGGGTTATAGTTCTGTAACAGTTTAACAGTTTAACCAGGGTTATAGTTCTGTAACAGTTTAACCAGGGTTATAGTTCTGAAACAGTTTAATAGTTTAACCAGGGTTATAGTTCTGAAACAGTTTAACCAGGGTTATAGTTCTGTAACAGTGTAACCAGGGTTATAGTTCTGAAACAGTGTAACAGTTTAACAGTTTAACCAGGGTTATAGATCTGAAACAGTTCAACATTTTAACTGATAGAGGCTGAGATGCCCAGCCCTGAGAGGGTGGAGAGGAGGATCTGATGGTTTTTAGTGTTGATTTCTCTAGGAGGATGAGGAGGATGAGAACAGAGGAGATAGAGTCAGCTTTGGCGGTGCGGATAACCTCCGTGACACAGAGAAGAGCGGTCTCGGGTTGAGTTATCCATCCTGAAGCCTGACTGGTTACTGTCCAGGAAATGATTCTGAGAGGGATAACGAGACAGTTGATCAGAGACTTAATCACATTTGGTGAAATACTATTTGTTCAAGATATGTAGTATGATCTGCACAATATTGTGGATAGAGATCACATTAGTAGTAGTAGTGGTTAGGGGGCGGCAGGTAGCCTAGTGGTTAAAGCGTTGGACTAGTAACCAGCAGGTAGCCTAGTGGTTAGAGCATTGGGCCAGTAACCAGCAGGTAGCCTAGTGGTTAGAGCGTTGGACTAGTAACCAGCAGGTAGCCTAGTGGTTAGAGTGTTGGACTAGTAACCAGCAGGTAGCCTAGTGGTTAGAGCGTTGGACTAGTAACCAGCAGGTAGCCTAGTGGTTAGAGTGTTGGACTAGTAACCAGCAGGTAGCCTAGTGGTTAGAGCGTTGGACTAGTAACCAGCAGGTAGCCTAGTGGTTAGAGCGTTGGACTAGTAACCAGCAGGTAGCCTAGTGGTTAGAGCGTTGGACTAGTAACCAGCAGGTAGCCTAGTGGTTAGAGCGTTGGACTAGTAACCAGCAGGTAGCCTAGTGGTTAGAGTGTTGGACTAGTAACCAGCAGGTAGCCTAGTGGTTAGAGCGTTGGACTAGTAACCAGCAGGTAGCCTAGTGGTTAGAGCGTTGGACTAGTAACCAGCAGGTAGCCTAGTGGTTAGAGCATTGGACTAGTAACCAGCAGGTAGCCTAGTGGTTAGAGTGTTGGACTAGTAACCAGCAGGTAGCCTAGTGGTTAGAGTGTTGGACTAGTAACCAGCAGGTAGCCTAGTGGTTAGAGTGTTGGACTAGTAACCAGCAGGTAGCATAGTGGTTAGAGCATTGGACTAGTAACCAGCAGGTAGCCTAGTGGTTAGAGCGTTGGGCTAGTAACCAGCAGGTAGCCTAGTGGTTAGAGCGTTGGGCTAGTAACTAGAGCGTTGGGCTAGTAACCAGCAGGTAGCCTAGTGGTTAGAGCGTTGTGCTAGTAACCAGCAGGTAGTCTAGTGGTTAGAGCGTTGGGCTAGTAACCAGCAGGTAGCCTAGTGGTTAGTGCGTTGGACTAGTAACCAGCAGGTAGCCTAGTGGTTAGAGCGTTGGACTAGTAACCAGCAGGTAGCCTAGTGGTTAGAGTGTTGGGCTAGTAACCAGCAGGTAGCCTAGTGGTTAGAGTGTTGGACTAGTAACCAGCAGGTAGCCTAGTGGTTAGAGCGTTGGACTAGTAACCAGCAGGTAGCCTAGTGGTTAGAGCGTTGGACTAGTAACCAGCAGGTAGCCTAGTGGTTAGAGTGTTGGACCAGTAACCAGCAGGTAGCCTAGCGGTTATAGCGTTGGACTAGTAACCAGCAGGTAGCCTAGTGGTTAGAGCGTTGGACCAGTAACCAGCAGGTAGCCTAGTGGTTAGAGCGTTGGACCAGTAACCAGCAGGTAGCCTATTGGTTAGAACGTTGGACTAGTAACCAGCAGGTAGCCTAGCGGTTAGAACGTTGGACTAGTAACCAGCAGGTAGCCTCGTGGTTAGAGCGTTTGACCAGTAACCAGCAGGTAGCCTAGTGGTTAGAACAATGGACTAGTAACCAGCAGGTAGCCTAGTGGTTAGAGTGTTGGACTAGTAACCAGCAGGTAGTCTAGTGGTTAGAGTGTTGGGCCAGTAACCAGCAGGTAGCCTAGTGGTTAGAATGTTGGACTAGTAACCAGCAGGTAGCCTAGTGGTTAGAGCGTTGGACTAGTAACCAGCAGGTAGCCTAGTGGTTAGAGCGTTGGACTAGTAAACAGCAGGTAGCCTAGTGGTTAGAGTGTTGGACTAGTAACCAGCAGGTAGTCTAGTGGTTAGAGCGTTGGACTAGTAACCAGCAGGTAGCCTAGTGGTTAGAGTGTTGGACTAGTAACCAGCAGGTAGCCTAGTGGTTAGAGTGTTGGACTAGTAACCAGCAGGTAGCCTAGTGGTTAGAGTGTTTACCAGTAACCAGCAGGTAGCCTAGTGGTTAGAGCGTTGGACTAGTAAACAGCAGGTAGCCTAGTGGTTAGAGTGTTGGACTAGTAACCAGCAGGTAGTCTAGTGGTTAGAGCGTTGGACTAGTAACCAGCAGGTAGCCTAGTGGTTAGAGTGTTGGCCTAGTAACCAGCAGGTAGCCTAGTGGTTAGAGTGTTGGACTAGTAACCAGCAGGTAGCCTAGTGGTTAGAGTGTTTACCAGTAACCAGCAGGTAGTCTAGTGGTTAGAGCGTTGGACTAGTAACCAGCAGGTAGCCTAGTGGTTAGAGTGTTGGACTAGTAACCAGCAGGTAGTCTAGTGGTTAGAGCGTTGGACCAGTAACCAGCAGGTAGCCTAGTGGTTAGAGTGTTGGACCAGTAACCAGCAGGTAGCCTAGTGGTTAGAGTGTTGGACCAGTAACCAGCAGGTAGCCTAGTGGTTAGAGTGTTGGACTAGTAACCAGCAGGTAGCCTAGTGGTTAGAGCGTTGGACTAGTAACCAGCAGGTAGTCTAGTGGTTAGAGCGTTGGACTAGTAACCAGCAGGTAGCCTAGTGGTTAGAGTGTTGGACTAGTAACCAGCAGGTAGCCTAGTGGTTAGAGTGTTGGACTAGTAACCAGCAGGTAGCCTAGTGGTTAGAGTGTTTACCAGTAACCAGCAGGTAGCCTAGTGGTTAGAGCGTTGGACTAGTAAACAGCAGGTAGCCTAGTGGTTAGAGTGTTGGACTAGTAACCAGCAGGTAGTCTAGTGGTTAGAGCGTTGGACTAGTAACCAGCAGGTAGCCTAGTGGTTAGAGTGTTGGCCTAGTAACCAGCAGGTAGCCTAGTGGTTAGAGTGTTGGACTAGTAACCAGCAGGTAGCCTAGTGGTTAGAGTGTTTACCAGTAACCAGCAGGTAGTCTAGTGGTTAGAGCGTTGGACTAGTAACCAGCAGGTAGCCTAGTGGTTAGAGTGTTGGACTAGTAACCAGCAGGTAGTCTAGTGGTTAGAGCGTTGGACCAGTAACCAGCAGGTAGCCTAGTGGTTAGAGTGTTGGACCAGTAACCAGCAGGTAGCCTAGTGGTTAGAGTGTTGGACCAGTAACCAGCAGGTAGCCTAGTGGTTAGAGTGTTGGACTAGTAACCAGCAGGTAGCCTAGTGGTTAGAGCGTTGGACTAGTAACCAGCAGGTAGCCTAGTGGTTAGAGCGTTGGACTAGTAACCGGCAGGTAGCCTAGTGGTTAGAGTGTTGGACTAGTAACCAGCAGGTAGCCTAGTGGTTAGAGCGTTGGGCTAGTAACCAGCAGGTAGCCTAGTGGTTAGAGCGTTGGACTAGTAACCAGCAGGTAGCCTAGTGGATAGAGTGTTGGACTAGTAACCAGCAGGTAGCCTAGCGGTTAGAACGTTGGACTAGTAACCAGCAGGTAGCCTAGTGGTTAGAGCGTTGGACTAGTAACCAGCAGGTAGACTAGTGGTTAGAACAATGGACTAGTAACCAGCAGGTAGCCTAGCGGTTAGAGTGTTGGGACTAGTAACCAGCAGGTAGCCTAGTGGTTAGAGCGTTGGACTAGTAACCAGCAGGTAGCCTAGTGGTTAGAGTGTTGGACTAGTAACCAGCAGGTAGTCTAGTGGTTAGAGTGTTGGGCCAGTAACCAGCAGGTAGCCTAGTGGTTAGAGTGTTGGACTAGTAACCAGCAGGTAGCCTAGTGGTTAGAGCGTTGGACTAGTAACCAGCAGGTAGCCTAGTGGTTAGAGCGTTGGACTAGTAAACAGCAGGTAGCCTAGTGGTTAGAGTGTTGGACTAGTAACCAGCAGGTAGCCTAGTGGTTAGAGCGTTGGACTAGTAACCAGCAGGTAGCCTAGTGGTTAGAGTGTTGGACTAGTAACCAGCAGGTAGCCTAGTGGTTAGAGTGTTTACCAGTAACCAGCAGGTAGTCTAGTGGTTAGAGTGTTTACCAGTAACCAGCAGGTAGCCTAGTGGTTAGAGCGTTGGACTAGTAAACAGCAGGTAGCCTAGTGGTTAGAGTGTTGGACTAGTAACCAGCAGGTAGTCTAGTGGTTAGAGCGTTGGACTAGTAACCAGCAGGTAGCCTAGTGGTTAGAGTGTTGGACTAGTAACCAGCAGGTAGCCTAGTGGTTAGAGTGTTGGACTAGTAACCAGCAGGTAGCCTAGTGGTTAGAGTGTTTACCAGTAACCAGCAGGTAGTCTAGTGGTTAGAGCGTTGGACTAGCAACCAGCAGGTAGCCTAGTGGTTAGAGTGTTGGACTAGTAACCAGCAGGTAGTCTAGTGGTTAGAGCGTTGGACCAGTAACCAGCAGGTAGCCTAGTGGTTAGAGTGTTGGACCAGTAACCAGCAGGTAGCCTAGTGGTTAGAGTGTTGGACCAGTAACCAGCAGGTAGCCTAGTGGTTAGAGTGTTGGACTAGTAACCAGCAGGTAGCCTAGTGGTTAGAGCGTTGGACTAGTAACCAGCAGGTAGCCTAGTGGTTAGAGCGTTGGACTAGTAACCGGCAGGTAGCCTAGTGGTTAGAGTGTTGGACTAGTAACCAGCAGGTAGCCTAGTGGTTAGAGCGTTGGGCTAGTAACCAACAGGTAGCCTAGTGGTTAGAGTGTTGGACTAGTAACCAGCAGGTAGTCTAGTGGTTAGAGCGTTGGACTAGTAACCAGCAGGTAGCCTAGTGGTTAGAGTGTTGGACTAGTAACCAGCAGGTAGCCTAGTGGTTAGAGCGTTGGACTAGTAACCAGCAGGTAGCCTAGTGGTTAGAGTGTTGGACTAGTAACCAGCAGGTAGCCTAGTGGTTAGAGCGTTGGACTAGTAACCAGCAGGTAGCCTAGTGGTTAGAATGTTGGACTAGTAACCAGCAGGTAGCCTAGTGGTTAGAGTGTTGGGACTAGTAACCAGCAGGTAGCCTAGTGGTTAGAGCGTTGGACTAGTAACCAGCAGGTAGACTAGTGGTTAGAGTGTTGGACTAGTAACCAGCAGGTAGCCTAGTGCTTAGAGCGTTGGACCAGTAACCAGCAGGTAGCCTAGTGGTTAGAGCGTTGGACTAGTAACCAGCAGGTAGCCTAGTGGTTAGAGCGTTGGACTAGTAACCAGCAGGTAGCCTAGTGTTCAGAGTGGTGGACTAGTAACCAGCAGGTAGCCTAGTGGTTAGAGCGTTGGACTAGTAACCAGCAGGTAGCCTAGTGGTTAGAGCGTTGGACTAGTAACCAGCAGGTAGCCTAGTGGTTAGAGTGTTGGACCAGTAACCAGCACGTAGCCTAGTGGTTAGAGTGTTGGACTAGTAACCAGCAGGTAGACTAGTGGTTAGAGCGTTGGACTAGTAACCAGCAGGTAGCCTAGTGGTTAGAGCGTTGGACTAGTAACCAGCAGGTAGCCTAGTGGTTAGAGAGTTGGACTAGTAACCAGCAGGTAGCCTAGTGGTTAGAGTGTTGGACTAGTAACCAGCAGGTAGCCTAGTAGTTAGAGCGTTGGACTAGTAACCAGCAGGTAGCCTAGTGGTTAGAGCGTTGGACTAGTAACCAGCAGGTAGCCTAGTGGTTAGAGTGTTGGACTAGTAACCAGCAGGTAGCATAGTGGTTAGAGCGTTGGACTAGTAACCAGCAGGTAGCCTAGTGGTTAGAGCGTTGGGCTAGTAACCAGCAGGTAGCCTAGTGGTTAGAGCGTTGGGCTAGTAACTAGAGCGTTGGGCTAGTAACCAGCAGGTAGCCTAGTGGTTAGAGCGTTGTGCTAGTAACCAGCAGGTAGTCTAGTGGTTAGAGCGTTGGGCTAGTAACCAGCAGGTAGCCTAGTGGTTAGAGCGTTGGACTAGTAACCAGCAGGTAGCCTAGTGGTTAGAGCGTTGGACCAGTAACCAGCAGGTAGCCTAGTGGTTAGAGTGTTGGGCTAGTAACCAGCAGGTAGCCTAGTGGTTAGAGTGTTGGACTAGTAACCAGCAGGTAGCCTAGTGGTTAGAGCGTTGGACTAGTAACCAGCAGGTAGCCTAGTGGTTAGAGCGTTGGACTAGTAACCAGCAGGTAGCCTAGTGGTTAGAGTGTTGGACCAGTAACCAGCAGGTAGCCTAGCGGTTATAGCGTTGGACTAGTAACCAGCAGGTAGCCTAGTGGTTAGAGCGTTGGACCAGTAACCAGCAGGTAGCCTAGTGGTTAGAGCGTTGGACCAGTAACCAGCAGGTAGCCTATTGGTTAGAACGTTGGACTAGTAACCAGCAGGTAGCCTAGCGGTTAGAACGTTGGACTAGTAACCAGCAGGTAGCCTCGTGGTTAGAGCGTTTGACCAGTAACCAGCAGGTAGCCTAGTGGTTAGAACAATGGACTAGTAACCAGCAGGTAGCCTAGTGGTTAGAGTGTTGGACTAGTAACCAGCAGGTAGTCTAGTGGTTAGAGTGTTGGGCCAGTAACCAGCAGGTAGCCTAGTGGTTAGAGTGTTGGACTAGTAACCAGCAGGTAGCCTAGTGGTTAGAGCGTTGGACTAGTAACCAGCAGGTAGCCTAGTGGTTAGAGCGTTGGACTAGTAAACAGCAGGTAGCCTAGTGGTTAGAGTGTTGGACTAGTAACCAGCAGGTAGTCTAGTGGTTAGAGCGTTGGACTAGTAACCAGCAGGTAGCCTAGTGGTTAGAGTGTTGGACTAGTAACCAGCAGGTAGCCTAGTGGTTAGAGTGTTGGACTAGTAACCAGCAGGTAGCCTAGTGGTTAGAGTGTTTACCAGTAACCAGCAGGGAGCCTAGTGGTTAGAGCGTTGGACTAGTAAACAGCAGGTAGCCTAGTGGTTAGAGTGTTGGACTAGTAACCAGCAGGTAGTCTAGTGGTTAGAGCGTTGGACTAGTAACCAGCAGGTAGCCTAGTGGTTAGAGTGTTGGCCTAGTAACCAGCAGGTAGCCTAGTGGTTAGAGTGTTGGACTAGTAACCAGCAGGTAGCCTAGTGGTTAGAGTGTTTACCAGTAACCAGCAGGTAGTCTAGTGGTTAGAGCGTTGGACTAGTAACCAGCAGGTAGCCTAGTGGTTAGAGTGTTGGACTAGTAACCAGCAGGTAGTCTAGTGGTTAGAGCGTTGGACCAGTAACCAGCAGGTAGCCTAGTGGTTAGATTGTTGGACCAGTAACCAGCAGGTAGCCTAGTGGTTAGAGTGTTGGACCAGTAACCAGCAGGTAGCCTAGTGGTTAGAGTGTTGGACTAGTAACCAGCAGGTAGCCTAGTGGTTAGAGCGTTGGACTAGTAACCAGCAGGTAGTCTAGTGGTTAGAGCGTTGGACTAGTAACCAGCAGGTAGCCTAGTGGTTAGAGTGTTGGACTAGTAACCAGCAGGTAGCCTAGTGGTTAGAGTGTTGGACTAGTAACCAGCAGGTAGCCTAGTGGTTAGAGTGTTTACCAGTAACCAGCAGGTAGCCTAGTGGTTAGAGCGTTGGACTAGTAAACAGCAGGTAGCCTAGTGGTTAGAGTGTTGGACTAGTAACCAGCAGGTAGTCTAGTGGTTAGAGCGTTGGACTAGTAACCAGCAGGTAGCCTAGTGGTTAGAGTGTTGGCCTAGTAACCAGCAGGTAGCCTAGTGGTTAGAGTGTTGGACTAGTAACCAGCAGGTAGTCTAGTGGTTAGAGTGTTTACCAGTAACCAGCAGGTAGTCTAGTGGTTAGAGCGTTGGACTAGTAACCAGCAGGTAGCCTAGTGGTTAGAGTGTTGGACTAGTAACCAGCAGGTAGTCTAGTGGTTAGAGCGTTGGACCAGTAACCAGCAGGTAGCCTAGTGGTTAGAGTGTTGGACCAGTAACCAGCAGGTAGCCTAGTGGTTAGAGTGTTGGACCAGTAACCAGCAGGTAGCCTAGTGGTTAGAGTGTTGGACTAGTAACCAGCAGGTAGCCTAGTGGTTAGAGCGTTGGACTAGTAACCAGCAGGTAGCCTAGTGGTTAGAGCGTTGGACTAGTAACCGGCAGGTAGCCTAGTGGTTAGAGTGTTGGACTTGTAACCAGCAGGTAGCCTAGTGGTTAGAGCGTTGGGCTAGTAACCAGCAGGTAGCCTAGTGGTTAGAGCGTTGGACTAGTAACCAGCAGGTAGCCTAGTGGTTAGAGTGTTGGACTAGTAACCAGCAGGTAGCCTAGTGGTTAGAGTGTTGGGACTAGTAACCAGCAGGTAGCCTAGTGGTTAGAGCGTTGGACTAGTAACCAGCAGGTAGACTAGTGGTTAGAGTGTTGGACTAGTAACCAGCAGGTAGCCTAGTGCTTAGAGCGTTGGACCAGTAACCAGCAGGTAGCCTAGTGGTTAGAGCGTTGGACTAGTAACCAGCAGGTAGCCTAGTGGTTAGAGTGTTGGGCTAGTAACCAGCAGGTAGCCTAGTGGTTAGAGTGTTGGACTAGTAACCAGCAGGCAGCCTAGTGGTTAGAGCGTTGGACTAGTAACCAGCAGGTAGCCTAGTGGTTAGAGCGTTGGACTAGTAACCAGCAGGTAGCCTAGTGGTTAGAGTGTTGGACCAGTAACCAGCAGGTAGCCTAGCGGTTATAGCGTTGGACTAGTAACCAGCAGGTAGCCTAGTGGTTAGAGCGTTGGACCAGTAACCAGCAGGTAGCCTAGTGGTTAGAGCGTTGGACCAGTAACCAGCAGGTAGCCTATTGGTTAGAACGTTGGACTAGTAACCAGCAGGTAGCCTAGCGGTTAGAACGTTGGACTAGTAACCAGCAGGTAGCCTCGTGGTTAGAGCGTTGGACCAGTAACCAGCAGGTAGCCTAGTGGTTAGAACAATGGACTACTAACCAGCAGGTAGCCTAGCGGTTAGAGTGTTGGGACTAGTAACCAGCAGGTAGCCTAGTGGTTAGAGCGTTGGACTAGTAACCAGCAGGTAGCCTAGTGGTTAGAGTGTTGGACTAGTAACCAGCAGGTAGTCTAGTGGTTAGAGTGTTGGGCCAGTAACCAGCAGGTAGCCTAGTGGTTAGAGTGTTGGACTAGTAACCAGCAGGTAGCCTAGTGGTTAGAGCGTTGGACTAGTAACCAGCAGGTAGCCTAGTGGTTAGAGCGTTGGACTAGTAAACAGCAGGTAGCCTAGTGGTTAGAGTGTTGGACTAGTAACCAGCAGGTAGCCTAGTGGTTAGAGCGTTGGACTAGTAACCAGCAGGTAGCCTAGTGGTTAGAGTGTTGGACTAGTAACCAGCAGGTAGCCTAGTGGTTAGAGTGTTTACCAGTAACCAGCAGGTAGCCTAGTGGTTAGAGCGTTGGACTAGTAAACAGCAGGTAGCCTAGTGGTTAGAGTGTTGGACTAGTAACCAGCAGGTAGTCTAGTGGTTAGAGCGTTGGACTAGTAACCAGCAGGTAGCCTAGTGGTTAGAGTGTTGGACTAGTAACCAGCAGGTAGCCTAGTGGTTAGAGTGTTGGACTAGTAACCAGCAGGTAGCCTAGTGGTTAGAGTGTTTACCAGTAACCAGCAGGTAGTCTAGTGGTTAGAGCGTTGGACTAGTAACCAGCAGGTAGCCTAGTGGTTAGAGTGTTGGACTAGTAACCAGCAGGTAGTCTAGTGGTTAGAGCGTTGGACCAGTAACCAGCAGGTAGCCTAGTGGTTAGAGTGTTGGACCAGTAACCAGCAGGTAGCCTAGTGGTTAGAGTGTTGGACCAGTAACCAGCAGGTAGCCTAGTGGTTAGAGTGTTGGACTAGTAACCAGCAGGTAGCCTAGTGGTTAGAGCGTTGGACTAGTAACCAGCAGGTAGCCTAGTGGTTAGAGCGTTGGACTAGTAACCGGCAGGTAGCCTAGTGGTTAGAGTGTTGGACTAGTAACCAGCAGGTAGCCTAGTGGTTAGAGCGTTGGGCTAGTAACCAACAGGTAGCCTAGTGGTTAGAGTGTTGGACTAGTAACCAGCAGGTAGTCTAGTGGTTAGAGCGTTGGACTAGTAACCAGCAGGTAGCCTAGTGGTTAGAGTGTTGGACTAGTAACCAGCAGGTAGCCTAGTGGTTAGAGCGTTGGACTAGTAACCAGCAGGTAGCCTAGTGGTTAGAGTGTTGGACTAGTAACCAGCAGGTAGCCTAGTGGTTAGAGCGTTGGACTAGTAACCAGCAGGTAGCCTAGTGGTTAGAATGTTGGACTAGTAACCAGCAGGTAGCCTAGTGGTTAGAGTGTTGGGACTAGTAACCAGCAGGTAGCCTAGTGGTTAGAGCGTTGGACTAGTAACCAGCAGGTAGACTAGTGGTTAGAGGGTTGGACTAGTAACCAGCAGGTAGCCTAGTGCTTAGAGCGTTGGACCAGTAACCAGCAGGTAGCCTAGTGGTTAGAGCGTTGGACTAGTAACCAGCAGGTAGCCTAGTGGTTAGAGCGTTGGACTAGTAACCAGCAGGTAGCCTAGTGTTCAGAGTGGTGGACTAGTAACCAGCAGGTAGCCTAGTGGTTAGAGCGTTGGACTAGTAACCAGCAGGTAGCCTAGTGGTTAGAGCGTTGGACTAGTAACCAGCAGGTAGCCTAGTGGTTAGAGTGTTGGACCAGTAACCAGCAGGTAGCCTAGTGGTTAGAGTGTTGGACTAGTAACCAGCAGGTAGACTAGTGGTTAGAGCGTTGGACTAGTAACCAGCAGGTAGCCTAGTGGTTAGAGCGTTGGACTAGTAACCAGCAGGTAGCCTAGTGGTTAGAGAGTTGGACTAGTAACCAGCAGGTAGCCTAGTGGTTAGAGTGTTGGACTAGTAACCAGCAGGTAGCCTAGTAGTTAGAGCGTTGGACTAGTAACCAGCAGGTAGCCTAGTGGTTAGAGCGTTGGACTAGTAACCAGCAGGTAGCCTAGTAGTTAGAGCATTGGGCCAATAACCAAAAGGTTGCTGGATCGAATCCCCAGAGCTGACAAGGTAATAATCTGTCGTTCTGCCCCTGAACAAGGCAGTTAACCCGCTGTGTTCCTACGCCGTCATTGTAAATAAGAATTTATTCTGACTTGCCTCTTTAAATAATTAAATAATAATTTGTCTGGTTCTTGTTTTACACATGTTCAAGTGTGTATTATACACATGTGGGAAATGTAAATGTGTTTTTTAACATAGCTCCCCGAGACAACCTCGGAGAGTGGGGTCACGGCCGGGGTCGGCCTTGATCAGCGGCGTCCCTGGAGCACTTTGGCTCAAGGTCACATCAACAGATGTTTCACTTTGTCGTTTAAAACAGCCTTTCGGTTTCTGGCCCAATGCTCTAACCGCTAGGCTACCTGCCGTGTGTGTGTGTGTGTGTGTGTGTGTGTGTGTGTGTGTGTGTGTGTGTGTGTGTGTGTGTGTGTGTGTGTGTGTGTGTGTGTGTGTGTGTGTGTGTGTGTGTGTGTGTGTGTGTGTGTGTGTGTGTGTGTGTGTGTGTGTGTGTGTGTGTGTGTGTGTGTGTGTGTGTGTGTGTGTGTGTGTGTGTTAAAAAACACGATCTTGCTATTTCTGCTCTTTTTAGAGGACGGCAGCACAAGGTTGACTTACGTAATTTATACAGCTAACGTCTCTAACGTAGCCCCTTCTCTGTAGAGTACAGCTAACGTCTCTAACGTAGCCCCTTCTCTGTAGAGTACAGCTAACGTCTCTAACGTAGCCCCTTCTCTGTAGAATACAGCTAACGTCTCTAACGTAGCCCCTTCTCTGTAGAGTACAGCTAACGTCTCTAACGTAGCCCCTTCTCTGTAGAATACAGCTAACGTCTCTAACGTAGCCCCCTCTCTGTAGAATACAGCTAACGTCTCTAACGTAGCCCCTTCTCTGTAGAATACAGCTAACGTCTCTAACGTAGCCCCTTCTCTGTAGAATACAGCTAACGTCTCTAACGTAGCCCCTTCTCTGTAGAATACAGCTAACGTCTCTAACGTAGCCCCTTCTCTGTAGAATACAGCTAACGTCTCTAACGTAGCCCCTTCTCTGTAGAATACAGCTAACGTCTCTAACGTAGCCCCTTCTCTGTAGAATACAGCTAACGTCTCTAACGTAGCCCCTTCTCTGTAGAATACAGCTAACGTCTCTAACGTAGCCCCTTCTCTGTAGAATACAGCTAACGTCTCTAACGTAGCCCCTTCTCTGTAGAATACAGCTAACGTCTCTAACGTAGCCCCTTCTCTGTAGAATACAGCTAACGTCTCTAACGTAGCCCCTTCTCTGTAGAATACAGCTAACGTCTCTAACGTAGCCCCTTCTCTGTAGAATACAGCTAACGTCTCTAACGTAGCCCCTCTCTGTCTCTCTGTAGAGTACAGCTAACGTCTCTAACGTAGCCCCTCTCTGTCTCTCTGTAGAGTACAGCTAACGTCTCTAACGTAGCCCCCTCTCTGTAGAATACAGCTAACGTCTCTAACGTAGCCCCCTCTCTGTAGAATACAGCTAACGTCTCTAACGTAGCCCCTCTCTGTAGAATACAGCTAACGTCTCTAACGTAGCCCCTTCTCTGTAGAATACAGCTAACGTCTCTAACGTAGCCCCTTCTCTGTAGAATACAGCTAACGTCTCTAACGTAGCCCCTTCTCTGTAGAATACAGCTAACGTCTCTAACGTAGCCCCTTCTCTGTAGAATACAGCTAACGTCTCTAACGTAGCCCCTTCTCTGTAGAATACAGCTAACGTCTCTAACGTAGCCCCTTCTCTGTAGAATACAGCTAACGTCTCTAACGTAGCCCCTTCTCTGTAGAATACAGCTAACGTCTCTAACGTAGCCCCTTCTCTGTAGAGTACAGCTAACGTCTCTAACGTAGCCCCTTCTCTGTAGAATACAGCTAACGTCTCTAACGTAGCCCCTTCTCTGTAGAATACAGCTAACGTCTCTAACGTAGCCCCTTCTCTGTAGAATACAGCTAACGTCTCTAACGTAGCCCCTTCTCTGTAGAATACAGCTAACGTCTCTAACGTAGCCCCTTCTCTGTAGAATACAGCTAACGTCTCTAACGTAGCCCCTTCTCTGTAGAATACAGCTAACGTCTCTAACGTAGCCCCTTCTCTGTAGAATACAGCTAACGTCTCTAACGTAGCCCCTTCTCTGTAGAATACAGCTAACGTCTCTAACGTAGCCTCTCTCTGTAGAGTACAGCTAACGTCTCTAACGTAGCCCCTTCTCTGTAGAATACAGCTAACGTCTCTAACGTAGCCTCTCTCTGTAGAGTACAGCTAACGTCTCTAACGTAGCCCCTTCTCTGTAGAATACAGCTAACGTCTCTAACGTAGCCCCTTCTCTGTAGAATACAGCTAACGTCTCTAACGTAGCCCCTCTCTGTCTCTCTGTAGAGTACAGCTAACGTCTCTAACGTAGCCCCTTCTCTGTAGAATACAGCTAACGTCTCTAACGTAGCCCCTTCTCTGTAGAATACAGCTAACGTCTCTAACGTAGCCCCTTCTCTGTAGAATACAGCTAACGTCTCTAACGTAGCCCCTTCTCTGTAGAATACAGCTAACGTCTCTAACGTAGCCCCTTCTCTGTAGAATACAGCTAACGTCTCTAACGTAGCCCCTTCTCTGTAGAGTACAGCTAACGTCTCTAACGTAGCCCCTTCTCTGTAGAATACAGCTAACGTCTCTAACGTAGCCCCTTCTCTGTAGAATACAGCTAACGTCTCTAACGTAGCCCCTTCTCTGTAGAATACAGCTAACGTCTCTAACGTAGCCCCTTCTCTGTAGAATACAGCTAACGTCTCTAACGTAGCCCCTTCTCTGTAGAATACAGCTAACGTCTCTAACGTAGCCCCTTCTCTGTAGAATACAGCTAACGTCTCTAACGTAGCCCCTTCTCTGTAGAATACAGCTAACGTCTCTAACGTAGCCCCTTCTCTGTAGAATACAGCTAACGTCTCTAACGTAGCCTCTCTCTGTAGAGTACAGCTAACGTCTCTAACGTAGCCCCTTCTCTGTAGAATACAGCTAACGTCTCTAACGTAGCCTCTCTCTGTAGAGTACAGCTAACGTCTCTAACGTAGCCCCTTCTCTGTAGAATACAGCTAACGTCTCTAACGTAGCCCCTTCTCTGTAGAATACAGCTAACGTCTCTAACGTAGCCCCTCTCTGTCTCTCTGTAGAGTACAGCTAACGTCTCTAACGTAGCCCCTTCTCTGTAGAATACAGCTAACGTCTCTAACGTAGCCCCTTCTCTGTAGAATACAGCTAACGTCTCTAACGTAGCCCCTTCTCTGTAGAATACAGCTAACGTCTCTAACGTAGCCCCTCTCTGTCTCTCTGTAGAGTACAGCTAACGTCTCTAACGTAGCCCCTCTCTGTCTCTCTGTAGAGTACAGCTAACGTCTCTAACGTAGCCCCCTCTCTGTAGAATACAGCTAACGTCTCTAACGTAGCCCCCTCTCTGTAGAATACAGCTAACGTCTCTAACGTAGCCCCTCTCTGTAGAATACAGCTAACGTCTCTAACGTAGCCCCTTCTCTGTAGAATACAGCTAACGTCTCTAACGTAGCCCCTTCTCTGTAGAATACAGCTAACGTCTCTAACGTAGCCCCTTCTCTGTAGAATACAGCTAACGTCTCTAACGTAGCCCCTTCTCTGTAGAATACAGCTAACGTCTCTAACGTAGCCCCTTCTCTGTAGAATACAGCTAACGTCTCTAACGTAGCCCCTTCTCTGTAGAATACAGCTAACGTCTCTAACGTAGCCCCTTCTCTGTAGAATACAGCTAACGTCTCTAACGTAGCCCCTTCTCTGTAGAATACAGCTTATCTAGTCTACATATCCCCCTCTCTGTAGAATACAGCTAACGTCTCTAACGTATCCCCCTCTCTGTAGAGTACAGCTTATCTAGTCTACATATCCCCTTCTCTGTAGAATACAGCTTATCTAGTCTACGTATCCCCCTCTCTGTCTCTCTGTAGAATACAGCTTATCTAGTCTACATATCCCCCTCTCTGTAGAATACAGCTTATCTAGTCTACATATCCCCCTCTCTGTAGAGTACAGCTTATCTAGTCTACATACCCCCCTCTCTGTCTCTCTGTAGAGTACAGCTTATCTAGTCTACGTATCCCCCTCTCTGTAGAGTACAGCTTATCTAGTCTACATATCCCCCTCTCTGTAGAGTACAGCTTATCTAGTCTACATATCCCCCTCTCTGTCTCTCTGTAGAATACAGCTTATCTAGTCTACGTATCCCCCTCTCTGTAGAGTACAGCTTATCTAGTCTACATATCCCCCTCTCTGTCTCTCTGTAGAATACAGCTTATCTAGTCTACGTATCCCCCTCTCTGTAGAATACAGCTTATCTAGTCTACATATCCCCCTCTCTGTCTCTCTGTAGAATACAGCTTATCTAGTCTACATATCCCCCTCTCTGTCTCTCTGTAGAGTACAGCTTATCTAGTCTACATATCCCCCTCTCTGTCTCTGTAGAATACAGCTTATCTAGTCTACATATCCCCCTCTCTGTCTCTCTGTAGAATACAGCTTATCTAGTCTACGTATCCCCCTCTCTGTCTCTCTGTAGAATACAGCTTATCTAGTCTACATACCCCCCTCTCTGTAGAGTACAGCTTATCTAGTCTACATACCCCCCTCTCTGTCTCTCTGTAGAATACAGCTTATCTAGTCTACATATCCCCCTCTCTGTCTCTCTGTAGAATACAGCTTATCTAGTCTACGTATCCCCCTCTCTGTCTCTCTGTAGAATACAGCTTATCTAGTCTACGTATCCCCCTCTCTGTCTCTCTGTAGAGTACAGCTTATCTAGTCTACATATCCCCCTCTCTGTCTCTCTGTAGAATACAGCTTATCTAGTCTACGTATCCCCCTCTCTGTAGAGTACAGCTTATCTAGTCTACATATCCCCCTCTCTGTCTCTCTGTAGAATACAGCTTATCTAGTCTATATATCCCCCTCTCTGTCTCTCTGTAGAATACAGCTTATCTAGTCTACATATCCCCCTCTCTGTAGAATACAGCTTATCTAGTCTACATATCCCCCTCTCTGTCTCTCTGTAGAATACAGCTTATCTAGTCTACGTATCCCCCTCTCTGTAGAATACAGCTTATCTAGTCTACATATCCCCCTCTCTGTAGAATACAGCTTATCTAGTCTACGTATCCCCCTCTCTGTCTCTCTGTAGATTACAGCTTATCTAGTCTACGTATCCCCCTCTCTGTCTCTCTGTAGAGTACAGCTTATCTAGTCTACATATCCCCCTCTCTGTAGAATACAGGTTATCTAGTCTACGTATCCCCCTCTCTGTCTCTCTGTAGAGTACAGCTTATCTAGTCTACGTATCCCCCTCTCTGTAGAGTACAGCTTATCTAGTCTACATATCCCCCTCTCTGTCTCTCTGTAGAATACAGCTTATCTAGTCTACGTATCCCCCTCTCTGTAGAATACAGCTTATCTAGTCTACGTATCCCCCTCTCTGTCGAATACAGCTTATCTAGTCTACATATCCCCCTCTCTGTAGAGTACAGCTTATCTAGTCTACATATCCCCCTCTCTGTCTCTCTGTAGAGTACAGCTTATCTAGTCTACGTATCCCCCTCTCTGTAGAGTACAGCTTATCTAGTCTACGTATCCCCCTCTCTGTCTCTCTGTAGAGTACAGCTTATCTAGTCTACATATCCCCCTCTCTGTCTCTCTGTAGAGTACAGCTTATCTAGTCTACGTATACCCCTCTCTGTCTCTCTGTAGAGTACAGCTTATCTAGTCTACATATCCCCCTCTCTGTCTCTCTGTAGAGTACAGCTTATCTAGTCTACGTATCCCCCTCTCTGTCTCTCTGTAGAATACAGCTTATCTAGTCTACGTATCCCCCTCTCTGTCTCTCTGTAGAATACAGCTTATCTAGTCTACGTATCCCCCTCTCTGTAGAATACAGCTTATCTAGTCTACATATCCCCCTCTCTGTCTCTCTGTAGAATACAGCTTATCTAGTCTACATATCCCCCTCTCTGTCTCTCTGTAGAGTACAGCTTATCTAGTCTACGTATCCCCCTCTCTGTCTCTCTGTAGAATACAGCTTATCTAGTCTACATATCCCCCTCTCTGTAGAATACAGCTTATCTAGTCTACGTATCCCCCTCTCTGTCTCTCTGTAGAGTACAGCTTATCTAGTCTACATATCCCCCTCTCTGTCTCTCTGTAGAATACAGCTTATCTAGTCTACGTATCCCCCTCTCTGTCTCTCTGTAGAGTACAGCTTATCTAGTCTACATATCCCCCTCTCTGTAGAATACAGCTTATCTAGTCTACATATCCCCCTCTCTGTCTCTCTGTAGAGTACAGCTTATCTAGTCTACATATCCCCCTCTCTGTCTCTCTGTAGAATACAGCTTATCTAGTCTACATATCCCCCTCTCTGTAGAATACAGCTTATCTAGTCTACGTATCCCCCTCTCTGTCTCTCTGTAGAATACAGCTTATCTAGTCTACATATCCCCCTCTCTGTAGAATACAGCTTATCTAGTCTACATATCCCCCTCTCTGTCTCTCTGTAGAGTACAGCTTATCTAGTCTACGAATCCCCCTCTCTGTCTCTCTGTAGAGTACAGCTTATCTAGTCTACATATCCCCCTCTCTGTCTCGCTGTAGAATACAGCTTATCTAGTCTACATATCCCCCTCTCTGTCTCTATGTAGAATACAGCTTATCTAGTCTACGTATCCCCCTCTCTGTAGAATACAGCTTATCTAGTCTACATACCCCCTCTCTGTCTCTCTGTAGAATACAGCTTATCTAGTCTACGTATACCCCTCTCTGTAGAATACAGCTTATCTAGTCTACATATCCCCCTCTCTGTCTCTCTGTAGAGTACAGCTTATCTAGTCTACATATCCCCCTCTCTGTCTCTCTGTAGAATACAGCTTATCTAGTCTACGTATCCCCCTCTCTGTAGAATACAGCTTATCTAGTCTACATATCCCCCTCTCTGTAGAATACAGCTTATCTAGTCTACGTATCCCCCTCTCTGTAGAGTACAGCTTATCTAGTCTACATATCCCCCTCTCTGTCTCTCTGTAGAATACAGCTTATCTAGTCTACATATCCCCCTCTCTGTCTCTCTGTAGAATACAGCTTATCTAGTCTACATATCCCCCTCTCTGTAGAGTACAGCTTATCTAGTCTACATATCCCCCTCTCTGTAGAATACAGCTTATCTAGTCTACGTATCCCCCTCTCTGTCTCTCTGTAGAGTACAGCTTATCTAGTCTACATATCCCCCTCTCTGTAGAATACAGCTTATCTAGTCTACATACCCCCCTCTCTGTCTCTCTGTAGAATACAGCTTATCTAGTCTACGTATCCCCCTCTCTGTAGAATACAGCTTATCTAGTCTACGTATCCCCCTCTCTGTAGAGTACAGCTTATCTAGTCTACGTATCCCCCTCTCTGTAGAGTACAGCTTATCTAGTCTACATATCCCCCTCTCTGTCTCTCTGTAGAATACAGCTTATCTAGTCCACATATCCCCCTCTCTGTAGAGTACAGCTTATCTAGTCTACATACCCCCCTCTCTGTCTCTCTGTAGAATACATCTTATCTAGTCTACATATCCCCCTCTCTGTCTCTCTGTAGAATACAGCTTTTCTAGTCTACATATCCCCCTCTCTGTAGAGTACAGCTTATCTAGTCTACATATCCCCCTCTCTGTAGAATACAGCTTATCTAGTCTACGTATCCCCTCTCTCTGTAGAATACAGCTTATCTAGTCTACGTATCCCCCTCTCTGTCTCTCTGTAGAATACAGCTTATCTAGTCTACGTATCCCCCTCTCTGTAGAATACAGCTTATCTAGTCTACGTATCCCCCTCTCTGTCTCTCTGTAGAGTACAGCTTATCTAGTCTACATATCCCCCTCTCTGTCTCTCTGTAGAATACAGCTTATCTAGTCTACATATCCCCCTCTCTGTAGAATACAGCTTATCTAGTCTACGTATCCCCCTCTCTGTAGAATACAGCTTATCTAGTCTACATATCCCCCTCTCTGTCTCTCTGTAGAATACAGCTTATCTAGTCTACATATCCCCCTCTCTGTCTCTCTGTAGAATACAGCTTATCTAGTCTACATATCCCCCTCTCTGTAGAGTACAGCTTATCTAGTCTACGTATCCCCCTCTCTGTAGAATACAGCTTATCTAGTCTACATATCCCCCTCTCTGTCTCTCTGTAGAGTACAGCTTATATAGTCTACATATCCCCCTCTGTGTAGAATACAGCTTATCTAGTCTACATATCCCCCTCTCTGTAGAATACAGCTTATCTAGTCTACATATCCCCCTTTCTGTAGAATACAGCTTATCTAGTCTACATACCCCCCTCTCTGTCTCTCTGTAGAATACAGCTTATCTAGTCTACGTATCCCCCTCTCTGTCTCTCTGTAGAGTACAGCTTATCTAGTCTACATATCCCCCTCTCTGTCTCTCTGTAGAATACAGCTTATCTAGTCTACGTATCCCCCTCTCTGTAGAGTACAGCTTATCTAGTCTACATATCCCCCTCTCTGTCTCTCTGTAGAATACAGCTTATCTAGTCTACATATCCCCCTCTCTGTCTCTCTGTAGAATACAGCTTATCTAGTCTACATATCCCCCTCTCTGTAGAATACAGCTTATCTAGTCTACATATCCCCCTCTCTGTCTCTCTGTAGAGTACAGCTTATCTAGTCTACATATCCCCCTCTCTGTCTCTCTGTAGAATACAGCTTATCTAGTCTACATATCCCCCTCTCTGTAGAATACAGCTTATCTAGTCTACATATCCCCCTCTCTGTCTCTCTGTAGAATACAGCTTATCTAGTCTACATATCCCCCTCTCTGTAGAATACAGCTTATCTAGTCTACATATCCCCTCTCTGTAGAATACAGCTTATCTAGTCTACGCATCCCCCTCTCTGTAGAGTACAGCTTATCTAGTCTACATACCCCCCTCTCTGTCTCTCTGTAGAATACAGCTTATCTAGTCTACATACCCCCCTCTCTGTCTCTCTGTAGAATACAGCTTATCTAGTCTACGTATCCCCCTCTCTGTAGAATACAGCTTATCTAGTCTACGTATCCCCCTCTCTGTCTCTCTGTAGAGTACAGCTTATCTAGTCTACATATCCCCCTCTCTGTCTCTCTGTAGAATACAGCTTACCTAGTCTACATATCCCCCTCTCTGTCTCTCTGTAGAATACACCTTATCTAGTCTACATATCCCCCTCTCTGTAGAATACAGCTTATCTAGTCTACATATCCCCTCTCTGTCTCTCTGTAGAGTACAGCTTATCTAGTCTACATATCCCCCTCTCTGTCTCTCTGTAGAATACAGCTTATCTAGTCTACATATCCCCCTCTCTGTAGAATACAGCTTATCTAGTCTACATATCCCCTCTCTGTCTCTCTGTAGAATACAGCTTATCTAGTCTACATATCCCCCTCTCTGTCTCTCTGTAGAATACAGTTTATCTAGTCTACGTATCCCCCTCTCTGTAGAGTACAGCTTATCTAGTCTACGTATCCCCCTCTCTGTCTCTCTGTAGAATACAGCTTATCTAGTCTACGTATCCCCCTCTCTGTAGAATACAGCTTATCTAGTCTACGTATCCCCCTCTCTGTCTCTCTGTAGAGTACAGCTTATCTAGTCTACATATCCCCCTCTCTGTAGAATACAGCTTATCTAGTCTACATATCCCCCTCTCTGTCTCTCTGTAGAGTACAGCTTATCTAGTCTACGTATCCCCCTCTCTGTCTCTCTATAATACAGCTTATCTAGTCTACATATCCCCCTCTCTGTAGAATACAGCTTATCTAGTCTACGTATCCCCCTCTCTGTCTCTCTGTAGAGTACAGCTTATCTAGTCTACATATCCCCCTCTCTGTCTCTCTGTAGAGTACAGCTTATCTAGTCTACGTATCCCCCTCTCTGTCTCTCTGTAGAATACAGCTTATCTAGTCTACATATCCCCCTCTCTGTAGAATACAGCTTATCTAGTCTACGTATCCCCCTCTCTGTAGAGTACAGCTTATCTAGTCTACATATCCCCCTCTCTGTCTCTCTTTAGAATACAGCTTATCTAGTCTACGTATCCCCCTCTCTGTAGAATACAGCTTATCTAGTCTACATATCCCCCTCTCTGTAGAATACAGCTTATCTAGTCTACATACCCCCCTCTCTGTAGAATACAGCTTATCTAGTCTACATATCCCCCTCTCTGTCTCTCTGTAGAATACAGCTTATCTAGTCTACGTATCCCCCTCTCTGTAGAGTACAGCTTATCTAGTCTACATATCCCCCTCTCTGTCTCTCTGTAGAGTACAGCTTATCTAGTCTACATATCCCCCTCTCTGTAGAGTACAGCTTATCTAGTCTACATATCCCCCTCTCTGTAGAGTACAGCTTATCTAGTCTACGTATCCCCCTCTCTGTCTCTCTGTAGAATACAGCTTATCTAGTATACGTATCCCCCTCTCTGTAGAGTACAGCTTATCTAGTCTACGTATCCCCCTCTCTGTAGAGTACAGCTTATCTAGTCTACGTATCCCCCTCTCTGTCTCTCTGTAGAATACAGCTTATCTAGTATACGTATCCCCCTCTCTGTAGAATACAGCTTATCTAGTATACGTATCCCCCTCTCTGTCTCTCTGTAGAGTACAGCTTATCTAGTCTACTTATCCCCTCTCTGTCTCTCTGTAGAGTACAGCTTATCTAGTCTACTAACCCCCTTCTCTGTCTCTCTGTAGAATACAGCTTATCTAGTCTACATATCCCCCTCTCTGTAGAATACAGCTCATCTAGTCTACATACCCCCCTCTCTGTCTCTCTGTAGAATACAGCTTATCTAGTCTACGTATCCCCCTCTCTGTAGAATACAGCTTATCTAGTCTACATATCCCCCTCTGTCTCTCTGTAGAATACAGCTTATCTAGTCTACATATCCCCCTCTCTGTCTCTCTGTAGAATACAGCTTATCTAGTCTACGTATCCCCCTCTCTGTAGAGTACAGCTTATCTAGTCTACATATCCCCCTCTCTGTCTCTCTGTAGAGTACAGCTTATCTAGTCTACATATCCCCCTCTCTGTAGAGTACAGCTTATCTAGTCTACATATCCCCCTCTCTGTAGAGTACAGCTTATCTAGTCTACGTATCCCCCTCTCTGTCTCTCTGTAGAATACAGCTTATCTAGTATACGTATCCCCCACTCTGTAGAGTACAGCTTATCTAGTCTACTTATCCCCCTCTCTGTAGAGTACAGCTTATCTAGTCTACGTATCCCCCTCTCTGTCTCTCTGTAGAATACAGCTTATCTAGTATACGTATCCCCCTCTCTGTAGAGTACAGCTTATCTAGTATACGTATCCCCCTCTCTGTAGAGTACAGCTTATCTAGTCTACGTATCCCCCTCTCTGTCTCTCTGTAGAGTACAGCTTATCTAGTCTACTTATCCCCTCTCTGTCTCTCTGTAGAGTACAGCTTATCTAGTCTACTAACCCCCTTCTCTGTCTCTCTGTAGAATACAGCTTATCTAGTCTACATATCCCCCTCTCTGTAGAGTACAGCTTATCTAGTCTACATATCCCCCTCTCTGTCTCTCTGTAGAATACAGCTTATCTAGTCTACGTATCCCCCTCTCTGTAGAATACAGCTTATCTAGTCTACATATCCCCCTCTCTGTCTCTCTGTAGAATACAGCTTATCTAGTCTACATATCCCCCTCTCTGTCTCTCTGTAGAGTACAGCTTATCTAGTCTACGTATCCCCCTCTCTGTCTCTCTGTAGAATACAGCTTATCTAGTCTACATATCCCCCTCTCTGTAGAATACAGCTTATCTAGTCTACGTATCCCCCTCTCTGTCTCTCTGTAGAGTACAGCTTATCTAGTCTACATATCCCCCTCTCTGTCTCTCTGTAGAATACAGCTTATCTAGTCTACATATCCCCTTCTCTGTCTCTCTGTAGAATACAGCTTATCTAGTCTACGTATCCCCCTCTCTGTCTCTCTGTAGAGTACAGCTTATCTAGTCTACATATCCCCCTCTCTGTAGAATACAGCTTATCTAGTCTACATATCCCCCTCTCTGTCTCTCTGTAGAGTACAGCTTATCTAGTCTACATATCCCCCTCTCTGTCTCTCTGTAGAATACAGCTTATCTAGTCTACATATCCCCCTCTCTGTAGAATACAGCTTATCTAGTCTACGTATCCCCCTCTCTGTCTCTCTGTAGAATACAGCTTATCTAGTCTACATATCCCCCTCTCTGTAGAATACAGCTTATCTAGTCTACATATCCCCCTCTCTGTCTCTCTGTAGAGTACAGCTTATCTAGTCTACGAATCCCCCTCTCTGTCTCTCTGTAGAGTACAGCTTATCTAGTCTACATATCCCCCTCTCTGTCTCTCTGTAGAATACAGCTTATCTAGTCTACATATCCCCCTCTCTGTCTCTCTGTAGAATACAGCTTATCTAGTCTACGTATCCCCCTCTCTGTAGAATACAGCTTATCTAGTCTACATACCCCCTCTCTGTCTCTCTGTAGAATACAGCTTATCTAGTCTACGTATACCCCTCTCTGTAGAATACAGCTTATCTAGTCTACATATCCCCCTCTCTGTCTCTCTGTAGAGTACAGCTTATCTAGTCTACATATCCCCCTCTCTGTCTCTCTGTAGAATACAGCTTATCTAGTCTACGTATCCCCCTCTCTGTAGAATACAGCTTATCTAGTCTACATATCCCCCTCTCTGTAGAATACAGCTTATCTAGTCTACGTATCCCCCTCTCTGTAGAGTACAGCTTATCTAGTCTACATATCCCCCTCTCTGTCTCTCTGTAGAATACAGCTTATCTAGTCTACATATCCCCCTCTCTGTAGAGTACAGCTTATCTAGTCTACATATCCCCCTCTCTGTCTCTCTGTAGAATACAGCTTATCTAGTCTACATATCCCCCTCTCTGTAGAGTACAGCTTATCTAGTCTACATATCCCCCTCTCTGTAGAATACAGCTTATCTAGTCTACGTATCCCCCTCTCTGTCTCTCTGTAGAGTACAGCTTATCTAGTCTACATATCCCCCTCTCTGTAGAATACAGCTTATCTAGTCTACATACCCCCCTCTCTGTCTCTCTGTAGAATACAGCTTATCTAGTCTACGTATCCCCCTCTCTGTAGAATACAGCTTATCTAGTCTACGTATCCCCCTCTCTGTAGAGTACAGCTTATCTAGTCTACGTATCCCCCTCTCTGTAGAGTACAGCTTATCTAGTCTACATATCCCCCTCTCTGTCTCTCTGTAGAATACAGCTTATCTAGTCCACATATCCCCCTCTCTGTAGAGTACAGCTTATCTAGTCTACATACCCCCCTCTCTGTCTCTCTGTAGAATACATCTTATCTAGTCTACATATCCCCCTCTCTGTCTCTCTGTAGAATACAGCTTATCTAGTCTACATATCCCCCTCTCTGTAGAGTACAGCTTATCTAGTCTACATATCCCCCTCTCTGTAGAATACAGCTTATCTAGTCTACGTATCCCCCTCTCTGTAGAATACAGCTTATCTAGTCTACGTATCCCCCTCTCTGTCTCTCTGTAGAATACAGCTTATCTAGTCTACGTATCCCCCTCTCTGTAGAACACAGCTTATGTAGTCTACGTATCCCCCTCTCTGTCTCTCTGTAGAGTACAGCTTATCTAGTCTACATATCCCCCTCTCTGTCTCTCTGTAGAATACAGCTTATCTAGTCTACATATCCCCCTCTCTGTAGAATACAGCTTATCTAGTCTACGTATCCCCCTCTCTGTAGAATACAGCTTATCTAGTCTACATATCCCCCTCTCTGTCTCTCTGTAGAGTACAGCTTATATAGTCTACATATCCCCCTCTCTGTAGAATACAGCTTATCTAGTCTACATATCCCCCTCTCTGTAGAATACAGCTTATCTAGTCTACATATCCCCCTTTCTGTAGAATACAGCTTATCTAGTCTACATACCCCCCTCTCTGTCTCTCTGTAGAATACAGCTTATCTAGTCTACGTATCCCCCTCTCTGTCTCTCTGTAGAGTACAGCTTATCTAGTCTACATATCCCCCTCTCTGTCTCTCTGTAGAATACAGCTTATCTAGTCTACGTATCCCCCTCTCTGTAGAGTACAGCTTATCTAGTCTACATATCCCCCTCTCTGTCTCTCTGTAGAATACAGCTTATCTAGTCTACATATCCCCCTCTCTGTCTCTCTGTAGAATACAGCTTATCTAGTCTACATATCCCCCTCTCTGTAGAATACAGCTTATCTAGTCTACATATCCCCCTCTCTGTCTCTCTGTAGAGTACAGCTTATCTAGTCTACATATCCCCCTCTCTGTCTCTCTGTAGAATACAGCTTATCTAGTCTACATATCCCCCTCTCTGTAGAATACAGCTTATCTAGTCTACATATCCCCCTCTCTGTCTCTCTGTAGAATACAGCTTATCTAGTCTACATATCCCCCTCTCTGTAGAATACAGCTTATCTAGTCTACATATCCCCTCTCTGTAGAATACAGCTTATCTAGTCTACGCATCCCCCTCTCTGTAGAGTACAGCTTATCTAGTCTACATACCCCCCTCTCTGTCTCTCTGTAGAATACAGCTTATCTAGTCTACATACCCCCCTCTCTGTCTCTCTGTAGAATACAGCTTATCTAGTCTACGTATCCCCCTCTCTGTAGAATACAGCTTATCTAGTCTACGTATCCCCCTCTCTGTCTCTCTGTAGAGTACAGCTTATCTAGTCTACATATCCCCCTCTCTGTCTCTCTGTAGAATACAGCTTATCTAGTCTACATATCCCCCTCTCTGTAGAATACAGCTTATCTAGTCTACATATCCCCTCTCTGTCTCTCTGTAGAATACAGCTTATCTAGTCTACGTATCCCCCTCTCTGTAGAATACAGCTTATCTAGTCTACGTATCCCCCTCTCTGTCTCTCTGTAGAGTACAGCTTATCTAGTCTACATATCCCCCTCTCTGTAGAATACAGCTTATCTAGTCTACATATCCCCCTCTCTGTCTCTCTGTAGAGTACAGCTTATCTAGTCTACGTATCCCCCTCTCTGTCTCTCTATAATACAGCTTATCTAGTCTACATATCCCCCTCTCTGTAGAATACAGCTTATCTAGTCTACGTATCCCCCTCTCTGTCTCTCTGTAGAGTACAGCTTATCTAGTCTACATATCCCCCTCTCTGTCTCTCTGTAGAGTACAGCTTATCTAGTCTACGTATCCCCCTCTCTGTCTCTCTGTAGAATACAGCTTATCTAGTCTACATATCCCCCTCTCTGTAGAATACAGCTTATCTAGTCTACGTATCCCCCTCTCTGTAGAGTACAGCTTATCTAGTCTACATATCCCCCTCTCTGTCTCTCTTTAGAATACAGCTTATCTAGTCTACGTATCCCCCTCTCTGTAGAATACAGCTTATCTAGTCTACATATCCCCCTCTCTGTAGAATACAGCTTATCTAGTCTACATACCCCCCTCTCTGTAGAATACAGCTTATCTAGTCTACATATCCCCCTCTCTGTCTCTCTGTAGAATACAGCTTATCTAGTCTACGTATCCCCCTCTCTGTAGAGTACAGCTTATCTAGTCTACATATCCCCCTCTCTGTCTCTCTGTAGAGTACAGCTTATCTAGTCTACATATCCCCCTCTCTGTAGAGTACAGCTTATCTAGTCTACATATCCCCCTCTCTGTAGAGTACATCTTATCTAGTCTACGTATCCCCCTCTCTGTCTCTCTGTAGAATACAGCTTATCTAGTATACGTATCCCCCTCTCTGTAGAGTACAGCTTATCTAGTCTACGTATCCCCCTCTCTGTAGAGTACAGCTTATCTAGTCTACGTATCCCCCTCTCTGTCTCTCTGTAGAATACAGCTTATCTAGTATACGTATCCCCCTCTCTGTAGAGTACAGCTTATCTAGTATACGTATCCCCCTCTCTGTAGAGTACAGCTTATCTAGTCTACGTATCCCCCTCTCTGTCTCTCTGTAGAGTACAGCTTATCTAGTCTACTTATCCCCTCTCTGTCTCTCTGTAGAGTACAGCTTATCTAGTCTACTAACCCCCTTCTCTGTCTCTCTGTAGAATACAGCTTATCTAGTCTACATATCCCCCTCTCTGTAGAATACAGCTCATCTAGTCTACATACCCCCCTCTCTGTCTCTCTGTAGAATACAGCTTATCTAGTCTACGTATCCCCCTCTCTGTAGAATACAGCTTATCTAGTCTACATATCCCCCTCTCTGTCTCTCTGTAGAATACAGCTTATCTAGTCTACATATCCCCCTCTCTGTCTCTCTGTAGAATACAGCTTATCTAGTCTACGTATCCCCCTCTCTGTAGAGTACAGCTTATCTAGTCTACATATCCCCCTCTCTGTCTCTCTGTAGAGTACAGCTTATCTAGTCTACATATCCCCCTCTCTGTAGAGTACAGCTTATCTAGTCTACATATCCCCCTCTCTGTAGAGTACAGCTTATCTAGTCTACGTATCCCCCTCTCTGTCTCTCTGTAGAATACAGCTTATCTAGTATACGTATCCCCCTCTCTGTAGAGTACAGCTTATCTAGTCTACGTATCCCCCTCTCTGTAGAGTACAGCTTATCTAGTCTACGTATCCCCCTCTCTGTCTCTCTGTAGAATACAGCTTATCTAGTATACGTATCCCCCTCTCTGTAGAGTACAGCTTATCTAGTATACGTATCCCCCTCTCTGTAGAGTACAGCTTATCTAGTCTACGTATCCCCCTCTCTGTCTCTCTGTAGAGTACAGCTTATCTAGTCTACATATCCCCCTCTCTGTCTCTCTGTAGAATACAGCTTATCTAGTCTACATATCCCCCTCTCTGTAGAATACAGCTTATCTAGTCTACGTATCCCCCTCTCTGTAGAATACAGCTTATCTAGTCTACATATCCCCCTCTCTGTCTCTCTGTAGAGTACAGCTTATATAGTCTACATATCCCCCTCTCTGTAGAATACAGCTTATCTAGTCTACATATCCCCCTCTCTGTAGAATACAGCTTATCTAGTCTACATATCCCCCTTTCTGTAGAATACAGCTTATCTAGTCTACATACCCCCCTCTCTGTCTCTCTGTAGAATACAGCTTATCTAGTCTACGTATCCCCCTCTCTGTCTCTCTGTAGAGTACAGCTTATCTAGTCTACATATCCCCCTCTCTGTCTCTCTGTAGAATACAGCTTATCTAGTCTACGTATCCCCCTCTCTGTAGAGTACAGCTTATCTAGTCTACATATCCCCCTCTCTGTCTCTCTGTAGAGTACAGCTTATATAGTCTACATATCCCCCTCTCTGTAGAATACAGCTTATCTAGTCTACATATCCCCCTCTCTGTAGAATACAGCTTATCTAGTCTACATATCCCCCTTTCTGTAGAATACAGCTTATCTAGTCTACATACCCCCCTCTCTGTCTCTCTGTAGAATACAGCTTATCTAGTCTACATATCCCCCTCTCTGTCTCTCTGTAGAGTACAGCTTATCTAGTCTACATATCCCCCTCTCTGTCTCTCTGTAGAATACAGCTTATCTAGTCTACGTATCCCCCTCTCTGTAGAGTACAGCTTATCTAGTCTACATATCCCCCTCTCTGTCTCTCTGTAGAATACAGCTTATCTAGTCTACATATCCCCCTCTCTGTCTCTCTGTAGAATACAGCTTATCTAGTCTACATATCCCCCTCTCTGTAGAATACAGCTTATCTAGTCTACATATCCCCCTCTCTGTCTCTCTGTAGAGTACAGCTTATCTAGTCTACATATCCCCCTCTCTGTCTCTCTGTAGAATACAGCTTATCTAGTCTACATATCCCCCTCTCTGTAGAATACAGCTTATCTAGTCTACATATCCCCCTCTCTGTCTCTCTGTAGAATACAGCTTATCTAGTCTACATATCCCCCTCTCTGTAGAATACAGCTTATCTAGTCTACATATCCCCTCTCTGTAGAATACAGCTTATCTAGTCTACGCATCCCCCTCTCTGTAGAGTACAGCTTATCTAGTCTACATACCCCCCTCTCTGTCTCTCTGTAGAATACAGCTTATCTAGTCTACATACCCCCCTCTCTGTCTCTCTGTAGAATACAGCTTATCTAGTCTACGTATCCCCCTCTCTGTAGAATACAGCTTATCTAGTCTACGTATCCCCCTCTCTGTCTCTCTGTAGAGTACAGCTTATCTAGTCTACATATCCCCCTCTCTGTCTCTCTGTAGAATACAGCTTATCTAGTCTACATATCCCCCTCTCTGTCTCTCTGTAGAATACACCTTATCTAGTCTACATATCCCCTCTCTGTAGAATACAGCTTATCTAGTCTACTTATCCCCTCTCTGTCTCTCTTTAGAGTACAGCTTATCTAGTCTACATATCCCCCTCTCTGTCTCTCTGTAGAATACAGCTTATCTAGTCTACATATCCCCCTCTCTGTAGAATACAGCTTATCTAGTCTACATATCCCCTCTCTGTCTCTCTGTAGAATACAGCTTATCTAGTCTACATATCCCCCTCTCTGTCTCTCTGTAGAATACAGCTTATCTAGTCTACGTATCCCCCTCTCTGTAGAGTACAGCTTATCTAGTCTACGTATCCCCCTCTCTGTCTCTCTGTAGAATACAGCTTATCTAGTCTACGTATCCCCCTCTCTGTAGAATACAGCTTATCTAGTCTACGTATCCCCCTCTCTGTCTCTCTGTAGAGTACAGCTTATCTAGTCTACATATCCCCCTCTCTGTAGAATACAGCTTATCTAGTCTACATATCCCCCTCTCTGTCTCTCTGTAGAGTACAGCTTATCTAGTCTACGTATCCCCCTCTCTGTCTCTCTATAATACAGCTTATCTAGTCTACATATCCCCCTCTCTGTAGAATACAGCTTATCTAGTCTACGTATCCCCCTCTCTGTCTCTCTGTAGAGTACAGCTTATCTAGTCTACATATCCCCCTCTCTGTCTCTCTGTAGAGTACAGCTTATCTAGTCTACGTATCCCCCTCTCTGTCTCTCTGTAGAATACAGCTTATCTAGTCTACATATCCCCCTCTCTGTAGAATACAGCTTATCTAGTCTACGTATCCCCCTCTCTGTAGAGTACAGCTTATCTAGTCTACATATCCCCCTCTCTGTCTCTCTTTAGAATACAGCTTATCTAGTCTACGTATCCCCCTCTCTGTAGAATACAGCTTATCTAGTCTACATATCCCCCTCTCTGTAGAATACAGCTGATCTAGTCTACATACCCCCCTCTCTGTAGAATACAGCTTATCTAGTCTACATATCCCCCTCTCTGTCTCTCTGTAGAATACAGCTTATCTAGTCTACGTATCCCCCTCTCTGTAGAGTACAGCTTATCTAGTCTACATATCCCCCTCTCTGTCTCTCTGTAGAGTACAGCTTATCTAGTCTACATATCCCCCTCTCTGTAGAGTACAGCTTATCTAGTCTACATATCCCCCTCTCTGTAGAGTACAGCTTATCTAGTCTACGTATCCCCCTCTCTGTCTCTCTGTAGAATACAGCTTATCTAGTATACGTATCCCCCTCTCTGTAGAGTACAGCTTATCTAGTCTACGTATCCCCCTCTCTGTAGAGTACAGCTTATCTAGTCTACGTATCCCCCTCTCTGTCTCTCTGTAGAATACAGCTTATCTAGTATACGTATCCCCCTCTCTGTAGAGTACAGCTTATCTAGTATACGTATCCCCCTCTCTGTAGAGTACAGCTTATCTAGTCTACGTATCCCCCTCTCTGTCTCTCTGTAGAGTACAGCTTATCTAGTCTACTTATCCCCTCTCTGTCTCTCTGTAGAGTACAGCTTATCTAGTCTACGTATCCCCCTCTCTGTCTCTCTGTAGAGTACAGCTTATCTAGTCTACTTATCCCCTCTCTGTCTCTCTGTAGAATACAGCTTATCTAGTCTACATATCCCCCTCTCTGTCTCTCTGTAGAATACAGCTTATCTAGTCTACATATCCCCCTCTCTGTAGAATACAGCTCATCTAGTCTACATACCCCCCTCTCTGTCTCTCTGTAGAATACAGCTTATCTAGTCTACGTATCCCCCTCTCTGTAGAATACAGCTTATCTAGTCTACATATCCCCCTCTCTGTCTCTCTGTAGAATACAGCTTATCTAGTCTACATATCCCCCTCTCTGTCTCTCTGTAGAATACAGCTTATCTAGTCTACGTATCCCCCTCTCTGTAGAGTACAGCTTATCTAGTCTACATATCCCCCTCTCTGTCTCTCTGTAGAGTACAGCTTATCTAGTCTACATATCCCCCTCTCTGTAGAGTACAGCTTATCTAGTCTACATATCCCCCTCTCTGTAGAGTACAGCTTATCTAGTCTACGTATCCCCCTCTCTGTCTCTCTGTAGAATACAGCTTATCTAGTATACGTATCCCCCTCTCTGTAGAGTACAGCTTATCTAGTCTACGTATCCCCCTCTCTGTAGAGTACAGCTTATCTAGTCTACGTATCCCCCTCTCTGTCTCTCTGTAGAATACAGCTTATCTAGTATACGTATCCCCCTCTCTGTAGAGTACAGCTTATCTAGTATACGTATCCCCCTCTCTGTAGAGTACAGCTTATCTAGTCTACGTATCCCCCTCTCTGTCTCTCTGTAGAGTACAGCTTATCTAGTCTACTTATCCCCTCTCTGTCTCTCTGTAGAGTACAGCTTATCTAGTCTACTAACCCCCTTCTCTGTCTCTCTGTAGAATACAGCTTATCTAGTCTACATATCCCCCTCTCTGTAGAGTACAGCTTATCTAGTCTACATATCCCCCTCTCTGTCTCTCTGTAGAATACAGCTTATCTAGTCTACGTATCCCCCTCTCTGTAGAATACAGCTTATCTAGTCTACATATCCCCCTCTCTGTCTCTCTGTAGAATACAGCTTATCTAGTCTACATATCCCCCTCTCTGTCTCTCTGTAGAGTACAGCTTACATGTTGCGTACAGTCACCTTCCTCTCAAGGCTAGTTGGTCTGAAACAGTGCTTGCTAGACAATACATTGCCTTGGTCTGCTGGAATGTAACCTTGAAATACAATGCATTT
>NC_074687.1:14833420-14838420 GCF_029448725.1 Salvelinus fontinalis | reverse complement strand
GCCAGTCAGTATGCGGGAACTGGAGAAAAGCAGTCAGCCAGCCAGCCAGTCAGTATGCGGGAACTGGAGAAAAGCAGTCAGTCAGCCAGTCAGCCAGTCAGTCAGTCAGTATGCGGGAACTGAAGAAGAGCAGCAGTCACAAGGTCCTTTACTGTTGTTCTGGGATTAATTTGCACTTTTCGCACCAAAGTACGTTCATCTCTAGGAGACAGAGTGTGTCTCCTTCCTGAGCGGTATGGCAGCTGTGTGGTCCCATGGTGTTTATACTTGCGTACTATTGTTTGTACAGATGAACGTGGTACCTTCACGTGTTTGGAAATTGCTTCCAAGGATGAACCAGATTTGTGGACGTCTACCATTTCTTTTCTGAGGTCTTGGCTGATTTCTTTAGATTTTCCCATGATGTCAAGCAATGAGGCACTGAGTTTGAAGGTAAGCCTTGAAATACATCCACAGATACACCTCCAATTGACTCAAATGATGTCAATTATCCTATCAGAAGCTTCTAAAGCCATGACATCATTTTCTGGAATTTTCCAATCTGTTTAAAGGCACAGTCAACTTAGTGTATGTAAACTTCTGACCCACTGGAATTGTGATACAGTGAATTATAAGTGAAATAATCTGCCTGTAAACAATTGTTGGAAAAATGACTTGTGTCATGCACAAAGTAGATGTCCTAACCGACTTGTCAAAACTATAGTTTGTTTTAACAAGACATTTGTGGAGTGGTTGAAAGACGAGTTTTAATGACTCCAACCTAAGTGTACGTAAACATCCGACTTCCGACTCCGTCTCTCGATGGTCCGCTGTCGACCCACTGGTTCCCGGACCACCCATACAATGACAGGATAGTGGGGTTGGTTCCCAGGACCACCCATACAATGACAGGATAGTGGGGTTGGTTCCCAGGACCACCCATACAATGACAGGATAGTGGGGTTGGTTCCCAGGACCACCCATACAATGACAGGATAGTGGGGTTGGTTCCCAGGACCACCCATACAATGACAGGATAGTGGGTTTGGTTCCCAGGACCACCCATACAATGACAGGATAGTGGGGTTGGTTCCCAGGACCACCCATACAATGACAGGATAGTGGGGTTGGTTCCCAGGACCACCCATACAATGACAGGATAGTGGGGTTGGTTCCCAGGACCACCCATACAATGACAGGATAGTGGGGTTGGTTCCCAGGACCACCCATACAATGACAGGATAGTGGGGTTGGTTCCCAGGACCACCCATACAATGACAGGATAGTGGGGTTGGTTCCCAGGACCACCCATACAATGACAGGATAGTGGGGTTGGTTCCCAGGACCACCCATACAATGACAGGATAGTGGGGTTGGTTCCCAGGACCACCCATACAATGACAGGATAGTGGGGTTGGTTCCCAGGACCACCCATACAATGACAGGATAGTGGGGTTGGTTCCCAGGACCACCCATACAATGACAGGATAGTGGGGTTGGTTCCCAGGACCACCCATACAATGACAGGATAGTGGGGTTGGTTCCCAGGACCACCCATACATAAAAAATATATGCATAAATGACTGTAAGTCACTGTGGATAAAGCGTCTGCAAAAATGTGGCATACATGTAAATTGTATACTGTATTACGTATTGGGGGAGGGGAAGCTGATCCTGGATCTGTAAGGAAGGGGAAGCTGATCTGTAGGGGAAATGGAAGCTCATCTGTAGGGGAAAGGGAAGCTGATCTGTAGGGTAAGGGGAAGCTGATCCTAGATCTGTAGGAGAAGCTCATCTGTAGGGGAAGCTGATCCTGGATCTGAAGGGGAAGCTGATCTGTAGGGGAAGTGGAAACTGATCCTAGATCTGTAGGGGAAGCTGATCCTAGATCTGTAGGGGAAACTGATCCTAGATCTGTAGGGGAAGCTGATCCTAGATCTGTAGGGGGAACTGATCCTAGATCTGTAGGGGAAGCTGATCCTAGATCTGTAGGGGAAGCTGATCCTAGATTGATGTTCCAAATGGTACCGTATCTCCTATATAAGTAGTATATAATTATATTAAGTAGTACAACCATACTTTCACTGGTTAACTGGGAATCTGTTCTCCCTGTGGAGGTACAGTCCTAACCATGCTGCTGTAGAGACCATCCTACAGTCCTAACCATGCTGCTGTAGAGACCACCCTACAGTCCTGCTGCTGTAGAGACCATCCTACAGTCCTGCTGCTGTAGAGACCATCCTACAGTCCTGCTGCTGTAGAGACCACCCTACAGTCCTGCTGCTGTAGAGACCATCCTACAGTCCTGCTGCTGTAGAGACCATCCTACAGTCCTGCTGCTGTAGTGACCACCCTACAGTCCTGCTGCTGTAGAGACCACCCTACAGTCCTGCTGCTGTAGAGACCACCCTACAGTCCTGCTGCTGTAGAGACCACCCTACAGTCCTGCTGCTGTAGAGACCATCCTACAGTCCTGCTGCTGTAGAGACCATCCTACAGTCCTGCTGCTGTAGAGACCACCCTACAGTCCTGCAGCTGTAGAGACCACCCTACAGTCCTGCTGCTGTAGAGACCACCCTACAGTCCTGCTGCTGTAGAGACCATCCTACAGTCCTGCTGCTGTAGAGACCATCCTACAGTCCTGCTGCTGTAGAGACCATCCTACAGTCCTGCTGCTGTAGAGACCATCCTACAGTCCTGCTGCTGTAGAGACCATCCTACAGTCCTGCTGCTGTAGAGACCACCCTACAGTCCTAACCATGCTGCTGTAGAGACCACCCTACAGTCCTGCTGCTGTAGAGACCATCCTACAGTCCTGCTGCTGTAGAGACCATCCTACAGTCCTGCTGCTGTAGAGACCATCCTACAGTCCTGCTGCTGTAGAGACCATCCTACAGTCCTGCTGCTGTAGAGACCATCCTACAGTCCTGCTGCTGTAGTGACCATCCTACAGTCCTGCTGCTGTAGAGACCACCCTACAGTCCTGCTGCTGTAGAGACCACCCTACAGTCCTGCTGCTGTAGAGACCACCCTACAGTCCTGCTGCTGTAGAGACCACCCTACAGTCCTGATGCTGTAGAGACCACCCTACAGTCCTGCTGCTGTAGAGACCACCCTACAGTCCTGCTGCTGTAGAGACCATCCTACAGTCCTGCTGCTGTAGAGACCACCCTACAGTCCTGCTGCTGTAGAGACCACCCTACAGTCCTGCTGCTGTAGAGACCACCCTACAGTCCTGCTGCTGTAGAGACCACCCTACAGTCCTGCTGCTGTAGAGACCATCCTACAGTCCTGCTGCTGTAGAGACCACCCTACAGTCCTGCTGCTGTAGAGACCATCCTACAGTCCTGCTGCTGTAGAGACCACCCTACAGTCCTGCTGCTGTAGAGACCACCCTACAGTCCTGCTGCTGTAGAGACCACCCTACAGTCCTGCTGCTGTAGAGACCATCCTACAGTCCTGCTGCTGTAGAGACCATCCTACAGTCCTGCTGCTGTAGAGACCATCCTACAGTCCTGCTGCTGTAGAGACCATCCTACAGTCCTGCTGCTGTAGAGACCATCCTACAGTCCTGCTGCTGTAGAGACCATCCTACAGTCCTGCTGCTGTAGAGACCATCCTACAGTCCTGCTGCTGTAGTGACCACCCTACAGTCCTGCTGCTGTAGAGACCATCCTACAGTCCTGCTGCTGTAGAGACCATCCTACAGTCCTGCTGCTGTAGAGACCATCCTACAGTCCTGCTGCTGTAGAGACCATCCTACAGTCCTGCTGCTGTAGAGACCACCCTACAGTCCTGCTGCTGTAGAGACCACCCTACAGTCCTGCTGCTGTAGAGACCATCCTACAGTCCTGCTGCTGTAGAGACCATCCTACAGTCCTGCTGCTGTAGAGACCACCCTACAGTCCTGCTGCTGTAGAGACCACCCTACAGTCCTGCTGCTGTAGAGACCATCCTACAGTCCTGCTGCTGTAGAGACCACCCTACAGTCCTGCTGCTGTAGAGACCACCCTACAGTCCTGCTGCTGTAGAGACCACCCTACAGTCCTGCTGCTGTAGAGACCATCCTACAGTCCTGCTGCTGTAGAGACCACCCTACAGTCCTGCTGCTGTAGAGACCACCCTACAGTCCTGCTGCTGTAGAGACCATCCTACAGTCCTGCTGCTGTAGAGACCATCCTACAGTCCTGCTGCTGTAGTGACCATCCTACAGTCCTGCTGCTGTAGAGACCATCCTACAGTCCTGCTGCTGTAGAGACCATCCTACAGTCCTGCTGCTGTAGAGACCATCCTACAGTCCTGCTGCTGTAGAGACCATCCTACAGTCCTGCTGCTGTAGAGACCACCCTACAGTCCTGCTGCTGTAGAGACCATCCTACAGTCCTGCTGCTGTAGAGACCACCCTACAGTCCTGCTGCTGTAGAGACCATCCTACAGTCCTGCTGCTGTTCTTCTTCTTGTTTTAAATATGTTTTTATTGTCGGCTTCTTCTTCGTGTTTTTCTTGTTCTCCATCATCATACTCTTCTTCTTTTGTGTTTTCTTTCAGGCGCGGCACGATGGATCCTAGTGAGGGGTACGCCATGCAGCAGCCAGGTTGGGTTGGTCACTACCCTGGCCCCCAGCCCTCCTACCCCAACCCCAACTACCCCCCCAGGGGTGACCCCAACTACCCCCCCAGAGTTGACCCCAACTACCCCCCCAGAGTTGACCCCAACTACCCCCCTAGAGTTGACCCCAACTACCCCGCTAGAGTTGACCCCAACTATCCCCCCAGGGGTGACCCCAACTACCCCTCCAGGGGTGACCCCCGCCAGGCCGACCCAGGGTACTACCACCCCCCTCCTCTACGCCAGGACATCCCACCGTCCCCCACTCTGCCCCTCCGAGCCCCTCGTTACGACACCGTGAACCGTGGGGGAGGAGGGTATCGCCAGGCCAGTCCAGAGAGGTACGCCTACGGTGGGGAGGGACCGGCCCGTCACCACGATCCACGCCAGAAGAACCCCATAACTGCTGCTG